>NC_046168.1:42710035-42984635 GCF_011064425.1 Rattus rattus | reverse complement strand
CTCGCCTCTGCCTCACGGTGCAGTCTTGGCCCCACCTCCCAGTGTCAGACCGCATGCCAATGTCCGCTGAAGTTCTGTGATTAGCACACATTCTCTAGGAGAGAATAAATAGAGATCTACCATGGAGAAGCTAAACCTTCATGAGAGGTGGATGTGAAATAGGAATCACACACACACACACACACACACACACACACACGTATATTTAAAGTGCCTTACTCAGCATCATAGGACTGCCATGAAATGAATTTTAGGGTTCTCTATCCATTGCTGCTACCTTCCCATACTAAATATATTTGCAATTTTAAGAAAAGGAGTGTGGAGATCTTGCCTGCCATTCTCTCCTCAGTAGTCAGTAGTTGATATTACAAATCACTGATAGTAAGATTGTATAAATTATTAAAAATATAAATATATTAAGAAAACTATGCAAAAGTTAAATTTTTAATAGCTATAAATTATTTAAAATAGAATTATATCTAAATATGTACCTGTACCTATCTCTAGATAATTAAAACATAAATCTATCTTAGTAAATCTACTATAAGCTATGAATTTTTGCACAAGTACAAACTATTGTGCTAAATTCTCAGCTTCTACCTCTATTCACCATACCAAAGACTCAGGCTCACATGCATGATCCATTTCTCTCCAAAATTTATGCAAATCCATTTGGAAACAAAGGTTGAGCCTATCATGAAGGTGGTGGTCAACTTCTAGGGAATTATTAACTCATTACCTGAAACAAAGATCTGTGTGTTTAGAAAAGATAAAGGTCAACATGAGAGGAGCATTAAGACTGTGAGTCTACTAAATGAAGTCTGGCTTGCGCATTTTATAGGGGCCTCAGGTCTTCCCCTATCAGTCCATTTTAGATATCCACCCTTAGGGCATCCTGCCATATCTCTATGCAATGTCTTCTTGGAACAAGAATCTATCATCTCCAGCCACTACTCAAGTGTAGTGGCACATAAAGCAGTCTTTTGTATTTCTCATGAAGCAAGAAGATTGTAACTGTGCATTAAAATGGGTTCAGTAGCACTGTTATAGGTATGTTGGCCTGACTGGACAAGAGCAGTGTGTCTGAAATTTTATTCTTTTCCACTGATGTAGCTATTTCATGCACAGTGTGCTTTCTTTTTGGGAATTCTGGTATAACCAGGGTTGGCACTTTCTATATGCCTTTTAATATGACTGCCTTGGTCCTTCTCAAAGTTACAAGACTTCTTATCAAACATTAGGCATCTAGAGGAAAATTCTAGAAATTTCTGTTACCAATGTGCTTAATGGAATCGTTTAAGTTGGATTTCATTAGTTACAGATTCAATATGAAAAGTGTTTGTGCAAGAACATGAACACTGAGAAGAGTGATTCATTAGAGGCAGATTACTTTAGCATCTAAGAAGTACTGTCAGAAGAAATTTCTCCATTTTACTTTCAGTTTAGCATTATCTGAGATGTTGTAGGTTCACATTTGTTTGCTTTATTAACAAGAAAAAGAATTGTCAACAGTAGTTGACAATTGTAGTTATTTTGGAGTCAACAGTTAAAAATGATCTATTAATATCACAGCACTAGATAATAAAATGTACGCATGTGCCCAGGCAGAATGTAGGATTTATACTAAAATTCTCCTGTGGTACAGTTGCAACTAAAGTGAAATTGAAAAGATATAAAACTCAATAAAATGTTTGAACTAATACAGTTAGGTTCGATTTTTGTTGTTACTAATAAAGATTTCAGGGAATAGAAAGATCAGAAGTAATACTTTCTTACATTTGGGCATTATACATTTTGTAGGTTCTTAAATAGCAGGCTTTTTTGAACTGCATAAATGTGTGACTTCTCCTGAGGAGACAAATAAATACCAATTTACTCCAGAAAGGTCATCAAAGAGACACCAAAGCAATGATTCTACTTATGGATAGCTTAATAAACCACTAAGTTTTTTGGGTTGCTGTTGGTAGTATAGGGGAGGATTTACTTATAGGAACATGGGTAACTTAAAAGTAGCCCAAAATAATATTGATGACAATTCATGCAAGATACATCTCAAGAGATCATTGTTCAATTTGGGAACAACTAAATATTTTTTCTCTTGCCATTTCCACATTCTTTTCAAATAACTTAGATGATTAAAAATCAGAAAATGGAAAAATTCACTGTCAAAATGATTTCACTGTAGGACATATTTTCAAAGGAAACATTTAAAGAATAAGAGGTTTCAATACGCATATGTTGTTAACAATTGAAAATAACATGTTTTATATATTTATAATCCATCATCACTGTCTATATATTATATCTTTATCTACCTACCTACCTATCTTTTCACCATGTCTCTTCAAGACTCTAAGTTGTGTTATATGGGGTAAAACTTAGAACAAATATCTGTCAGCACAAATATCACTATTTTCATACTTCTGGTAAGAAAATGTGAGAGTGAACTGCAAAGTTACACATTACTTAAAATATAATATTCTTTTTGCTACAAAGAATGTGGTGTCCTCTTTGTTGTTGTTTGTTAACTCCCAGGACAAATGACACATTGTTGTCTAATGCAAGTGTTCTTGTAATATCTAAGAAAACACAACATATTGTAATATCTGAAAGTTTTTACTTTCTTTTACTGGAATGAAAAAAAATTGTATTGAAAGAAAATTGCATAATCCTACTGGGTACATACATTTTGTGGATGTTCAAAAAGATATAAAATCATGAGATTAAATATCCTGAGTTATCAGCATTATAGGTCAACAAAATATTCCAGGTATATTGTCTATGAGCTATCTTTGGGGAGTTGTCTTATTCATGGAGATCTAGAAAGGGCATACTCTTATATTCAGTTTGTTTATGGTCTCCTTGTTAAAATTATGTATACATTAATTCTTAAGCAACTGAGAGATTCATTACTTTAGCATTGTATCCGTAGATTTTATTTAGTATCATTTTATTTGTTTACTTTTCAAATAGTATCCTCTTCGGTTACCTCAGCCCCATTAATTTAGATCAGGTAGTAGTAGAACCTCTGAGGAACAACCATACCAGCACATAAATCTTGAAATCAGTAACAGTGTGGGGTTGGTGTCTAGATGATTGTTCCTACTAAAAATGTAAATCTTTGGAACAGTGGTCTCTAGTTGGTTTGGCTGGCCCTTCCAGTCTCTGTTTGATTTTGTCCCTGTTTTACTGAGAGAAGACTCTGGTTCAATATTTTTAGAATGTGGGTGGCCCCATCTCTGTAGAATGTACCTCTCTTTTGGGAATGGCTAGCTTCTGAAGTCCTGGGAGCCTCTTGATTCCTAGGAGTCTGGGACTTTTTAGTAGCTACAGCTAGTTCCCCATTCCCCAGTGCTACAGGTTTCTAATCCCTGTACTTCTCTTGCCCCCTTCAAAAACTATTCCTGTCCTAATTTTCCCTCCCTCTCTCTCTTCCTCCCATATCCTCCATACCTCTACCTCTTGTGATTGTTTTTGCACCCTATTCTGTATAGGATTAGAAGCATCCTATATTTCGGTTTTCAATCTTAAACTCCACATGGTTGTGGATTGTATCATGAATATTCTGACCTTTTAGACTAATATCCACTTATCTGTCAGTACATACCATGTGTGTTCTTTTTGTGTCTGGGTTATCTCCTCCAGGATGATATTTCTAGTTCCACCAATTTCCCTGTGAATTTCATGAAGTCATTGATTTAATAATAGCTGAGTGATACTCCATTGTATAAAATGAATGACATTTTTGTATCCATACTTCTGTTGAGGAACATCTGGTTGTTTCAGCTTCTGGCTATTACTTATTTATTTATTTTGTTTGTTTGTTTATTTTACATTCCAAATTTTATTTCCCTCCTGATCCACCCTCAGACCATTCCAATCCATACATCCCCCCTGACCTCCCCCAACACCCATCTCCATGAGGATCTCCCAGCCACCCACCCCACCACCTCCTAAACTCCCTGGGCCTCCAGTCTCTTGAGGGTTAGGTGCATCTTCTTGATGAACCCAGACCCAGGTGTCCTCAGCTGTATATGTGTTGCAGGCCTCATATCAGCTGGGATGTATACTGCCTGGTTGATGATACAGTATCTGAGAGAACTCATGCTAACTTAGAGACTGTTGGTCCTCCAACAGGGTTGCCTCCTCCTCCTCAGCTTACTCCAACTTTCCCCTAATTTAACCAGAGAGATGAGCAGCTTTTATTTATTCGTTGGGAGCACATATTTGCATCTGACTCTTTAGCTGCTTGTTGAGTATTTCAGAGGGCAGTCATAGTAGGTCCTTTTTGAGTGCCCTAGCCTAAGTACTGGTGTCAGGGCCTCTCGGGCTGATCCTCCCCCAACCACATCTCCAGGTCTCTAGCTCCCTCCCATCTGAGCAGCTTTTCTCTCCAAGTATCTTGGGCATCAACTCCTTTTTTGAGCTCTGTGAATCACCTGCACTATTTTTTTTTTTTTTTGTTTGTTTGTTTGTTTGTTTGGCTGATATCCATCCTTAAATTCAGCAATTACTACAGAGCAAGAGTGATAAAACCTGCATGGTATTGGTGAGGATAGTCAGGTTGATCAATGGAATAGAATTGAAAGACCCAAAATAAACCCATAATTATACATACTCGGTCTTGGACAAAAGAAAGCCAAAAAGTATACAATGATAAAAAGAGCATCTTCAATAAGTGGTGCCATTCAACTCGGCCATCTGTATGTAGAAAAAATGACGATGACATATATTCATCACCTTGCACATAGCTCAAGTCCAAGTGGATCATAAAACCAGATACACTGAATCTAATAGAAGAGAAAGGGAAAGAGCCTGAACACATTGGCAATAGGAAAATTTCCTAAACAGAATTCAATGGCTCATGCTCTAAGATCAAAGAATTGATAAATTTTAACCCATGAGATCAAGCTTCTATAAGGCAAAGGACATAGTCAATAAGATAAAATGCATCCTACAGGTTGGGAAAAAATCTTCACCAACCCCGTGATCCCAAAGAAGGCTAAAAATCCAAAATATATAAAGAACTCAAAGTTAACCTCCATAAAAATCAAACAACCCTAATCAAAAATAGGACAGAACTAAACCATGAATTCACAGCAGAGAATCTCAAATAGCTGAGAAGCACCTAAAGAAATGTTCAACATCCTTAGTGATTAGAGAAAATGCATTCAAAATGGACCTTTAGATTTCCACCTTTACACCAGTCAGAATGACCTCAGGTGACAGCACATGTTGTAAGGATGTGAAGAAGAGGAACACCTCCCATTGATGGTGGGATTGCCCAAACTGGTACAAACACTCTGGGAAATCAGTCTGGAAGTTCTCAGAAAATTGGAAATGAACCTACCTAAAGACCCAGAAATACCTCTCTTGGAAATATACCTAAGTTGCCCCACCATGCCACCAAGGGCACATGTTCCCATTATGTTCACATAGGCCTAATTTTGATGGTCAAGCTGAATCAATCCAGATCTCCCCGACAGAAGAGGGATACAGAACAAAAGTGCTTCATTTACACAATGGAATACTACTCAGCTGTTAAGAACAAGCAGGCAAATGTGTGGAACTAGAAATATCATCGTGAGTGAGGTAAATCAGACCCAATGCCATGTATGGCATTTTCTCACTAATAAGTGGATATAAGCCAAAAAAATTTATGGAGTACCCAAGATACAGTACCACGGAACTCAGAAAAGGCCAACCAGCTAAAGGGGCCCAGGTGAGGATGCCTCAGTTCCACTTGGAGGAGAAAAAAGCAACCACAAGAGGAGAGATGGAGACCTAGGAGGAAGACATGGGTCGGGGGGAGAGGAACATGATCTGATTTGATGCGGAAAAGGACTGAAGCCTTGAGGGCCAGCAGAAGAATGGAAACAGGTGATCTCAGGAGGAAGGAAGTTGGAAAGACCTCCAGAATATATCAGAGACCCGAGGAAAGTCTCAGGACTCAAAGGAGAGACCCTAGATGAAATTCTACAGGATGGAGATTTACCATGAAGATCTGCAGAGACCTGGCAAGTAGAAGAAGAAAGGAGGACATACTCTGTAAAAAGCTCTGATGGAGAGCTGAGCCTGGAGAACTGGAAATGGGGAACAAGGAAGGAGAGTAAAGAGAGCCTATTTGAATTCCAGGTCTGGTAGAGGGTTTTCCAGTACAGATTTCAAAACCTTGCAAGTACACAGGTCACCATGCTTGAGTGACAGTCCTTCACCTGACAGAGAAAGCAGTCCACAGCCCCAATAATTTCATTCTAAAAATGTTACAAACTAAAACATAAATGTTCATATTTCTCATTCTCAGTATAATTTTTAAAGAAAGAGACACATACCATACATGATAGCAGAAAGTCAAGATGGAAATCAATAGAAGAATAGGCGGGTTGCACTGCAACTGGATTTTCAGAATCACAACACAATGACTTATAAAAACAGATGATATTAACTCTGGGAAGTTGCAGGTCCCTCACAATGTATTATCCTGTTAACAGCATCTTCCTGTGGCCTTTCCATGCAGCAGTTTGTGTACCACAAAGTGTTATTTCTCTATCTTCAAGGTGACAAAAAGCAAACTTTTCATTTTATTTGTATATGGTTTTATCCAATTTTAAAATTATATTTTAAAAATGCAGTGTGGTGGCTCACATCTGTAATCCAAGCCCTCAGAATGCAGAGACAGGAAGGTCATTGTAACTCAAGGGTAGTCTGTAAATACAGGGTGAGGCTATCTAAAAAAGAACAAAAAAGAAAATATGAAGACTTTATTACAATTTCAACTTTTAATTATTGACACTGCCAATGACTTATTTTGTGTGAGGATAACAAGGAATGTGTGGGAAATAAAAATTTAGAGTAATTATGTAAATAATTATGTAATAACTGATAATCATTATTTCATTTAGATTTTAGGTAAGAGTTCTTACTAGGACCTTGACATTGATGTAGTGGCAGAAACATGTATTGTACTACTTTCAAACCCTAGCTAACTTTCAGTAGACACGAAGAGTTTTCAATGATTGCATATGATACACTTTCTGAATTTACTTGCTATTGAATCTGATATTTAGTATATAAGATGTATTTTACATGAAATAAATTACAAAATGTGAAATATTTTCCAGGCATTAGAATTAATGAAAATTTTCAACTTCTGAACTCATAGTGAGATTATTCTGTACTGAAGAATGCCCTAATGTAGTTGAAAATAAGACATAATGCTTGCCAATTCGTCTGATCCTAATCATAAGAAAATTTTCCCAACAAAGAGTACCACATAAATGATAATGAAAATTCAGATATACTCTTGTTTAGGAGAAAGCTTCAGATCAATTCTGAAGATTAAAGAAATTCATCATGCCGTTTTTGAACTTCTTGTCACTGGATGAGTAGCACAATTCTCCTGACAATTTCACTTCTGTTTACATGCCCCTGGCATCTCACCTTAACAATTAAACTCTCTGATGTGGAACATGGCTCCATTCATTTAGAAAAATCAAAGTAAGTAATGGCTCTATCACTCCACATGTTCCTTTTTATCATGACAGTGATGCCTGCACAGCTTTCCATCAAGGCAGCTGAGGCTCACTTCAATACAACTTGATATTTCTGGCCAGCCTTATCAAATGCCCTTTGCGTTGTTTTTCCCCCACTCTCCTTGACTATTCATTACTTATCGGGCCTAATCTCTACATCATGCCAAATATTCCTGCATTCTATAATTCTCTGACAATGTAATTTCCAACTCTCCTTAAAGTTTTCAAAGCAGTTTGGCTGGACTTTTAAGTCCTCCAGTTTTATGGGTTTATCTTCTCCAGTACTTCTTCAAGCCAAGGCTATGGCTAGAATTCAAATGATTGTCTGCAATAGTGCAATTATAGAAAAGAAACACAATCTACAAATAAAAGCAAACTACACACACACACACACACACACACACACACACACACACACACACACACGTAAAGCAAGAACACTTATAAGCTAAGACAAAAATAGTCAATCCTGATGACTCTCTCTCTCTTTCTCCCTCCCTCCACCACTGTATCTATTGTATCTCTCCCTTCTTTTGGGGATGGGGGAGGGAAGAAATGGTGTTATGTGATCTAAACAAGCCGCAAACTCTCTATGCAGCTGAGGTAGGCCTTAAATTTCTTCCTCGACCTCCCATGTTCTGGGATTACAGGTTTGTACTATGAAACCCAGGACAGGGTTTGGGACAGGACTCTTTGGGTTTCTGCCTGTGCCTGGAGCTAACCCAATCCCACAACTCTCTTTTGTAAGAAAACAAGTCCCAGGGACCTGGGACTAAGTCATTAACCAAAGACTACACATGGACAGACCCATGGCTCCAACTGCATATGTAGCAGAGGATGGCCTTGTTGGGTACCAATGGGAGGAGAAGCCCTTAATCCTGCCAAGGCTGGACTCCTCAGTGTAAGGGAATGTCAGAACTGAGGGAGGTGGAGAGGGGGGTGGTTGGGGAGAACATCCTTAATAGAGATGGGATGGGGGGCTATGGATGGGAAACTGGAAGATAACATTTGAAATGTTTATCAAATAAGAAGGAGGAGGAGGAGGAGGAAAGGAGGAGGAGGAGGAGGAGGAGGAGGAGAAAGCAGTTGTGTAGAGAAAGAGACAAAGCAGACTTTAGCAGAAGTTCTTTATTGTGTCATTTTGCTGAGCCTACCTGTTGGAGAGATGGTTCTTGACAACCAGTTCAAATCCCCCTTCCATGATTTTTCAGTGGTACAGATTTGCACTTCTTTCAGGATAGCTCTGTCTTCTGCTGCTTACTCATCTTTTCTTGTCTTTCATGTTTTCCCTCATTTTATTGCTACTCAGATCTGGGTTTCTAACTTAGACAGTATCTATACTATATCTGTCATTTTGTGGAATACCTCAAATCATTAAAAAGTATTCACCTCTCTCTTTATTATTGACTTGTGTGTGTGTGTGTGTGTGTACTCACACGCAAAATATCATAAGTTAGCCTGTGCGTGCTTTGCATGTATATTTGTCCAGTCTTATTTAACTGGATTTACTTCTGCTCATTTGTGTTTGACCTATAAGAAGCAAGTATCAAATTATTCAGGTATGTCCATTAAAGTACCTCTCTGAGTTGTTATTTGAGATAGAGAAATATGATATAATGGCAGCTATATCAAGAAAACTTTCTTGATTTCAACTTCACAATAAACCTTTCTTTCCTTTGTTTGTCTTAAATGAGGCATAAACAGTCTTTATAAATCTTATAAAATGGTCTTGAATTTATCAAAACATTTATTCATATTACCACAGATTGATAGACACTTTGTGTCATGCTTTATAAAACCATCATTTATTTGTATTGTTGCATAAACTGAATAAGTAAATTTTATTACATGAATATAAACCGTAATATTTTAATTAACTTACTGAAAATGGATTGATACAAAGACAATCTGTGAGGATATTACATAAAATATTTAGACATTCACATTATACTAAACCAAATATGTAGGCTGTTATTAGGTCACAATCTTAAATTTACAATTTAAAGTTACATTTCATACCCAAACAAGAACAATATGAAAACTAAAAATACCCCTTTTCTCCTACATGCACACACACACACACACACACACACACACACAGACAAAAGGTACACACACACACATACATACACAGACACACACAGACAAAGACACACACTACCACAGAGACAAGATACACACACACACACACACACACACACACACACACACACACACATTACACACACAAAACCTCCCATATAAATGAAGTTTATTTTGTTTTGGGACATCCACTCCAGGAGCATCGGGCCTGCTTCTGAAAAATGGTTGATATAACCTGTTTTTTGCAAAAGAAAAACCAATTGATACTCATTGTTTCTGTAAAGGTATTCATTGTCAATTTTCCATTCTCTGTACAGGGATTCCCTCTTCCCTAAATCACTAGATTTTTGTGTATATTTTCCAGGATTATGAACTACTAAGTGAAATTTTCATGGGAGGTAATATACATGTTCTAGCAAATGATTGACACATAGAGATTGAATATGTGTGATTGTCAAGAAATGTGTGTTTCCTTCTATTCCTTGATTCATTGGTCAATGCACAACTCAGTGCTCTGCAGCTGTGCAAAAGAACTGAATTTGCAAGCTTCATCTAGTTTCCATCTCCACATTGATTTATCATTCTCCCCCAACTTTCCAATGACATAAAAATTCATCCAGGAGACATTTCATGATTGACATTTCCTTTCAAATGAGGCAAGCATCATGGTCTTATAGGACCTCCATGTTGATGATATGTTTTAGTTAGTTGTGCCCTTCACATCCTTTTTTTCGAACTGCAAACCCTAATATTTTAAAATATAAGTTTCAAATTATTTTTTATGTGTCATGTATTTGATTAAATAAAAATAATTGTGACCAGATGGCTTTAAAGCCACCAACGTTAAAAATTTTACAAACCCACATTGCAATTTCAGCCTCATAGTTCTAGCCATTTCAAGAAACCATGACTTTAAGATACCAAATTACTAAGTAGTCTGTGACAAGTCCAGAAAAGCCGGTCCAAGACTGCATAGAAAAACACTTAAAATGAAATAAAACTAAAATCTCCTAGAAAATTACTAGTTTACCAGTTGCATTTTTTTTTAGTTACAAGCCAGCATCAAAATTGTTTCAGGGGAGGATAATGAAGGAAGGCATTTTCTTTGTATCCAAGTTGGGAGGTTCCAATGATTTTCCAGAGATTAGTAGCTATTCTTTTACCTCCCTCAAAAGAACAATATTGGCATAAAAGAAGAATAACAATCTTTCTATAGCTGAAGTGGAGGTTTGTCAAATACTGGGAATAATTAACACATGTCCAGAACCATTTAATTGTATCAAATTCTACTTGCTTGATCTTACTATATATTAAACTAAAGTGAATTTAGAGTTGTCCTCCACAAAGACCAATTTTTGAAATAGTGATAAATCTTAGATTATTTCTAGAGATATTCAGTAGGAGGTTGAGTTTGCTTTTGATTTCTTTGTGTTAATATGATTTTATTTCTAAACCCTTGGACTGCAGGAAGCAGATGCCAGAAGAAGGTAAAGTATGTTTGTGGTGACCTTACAGTAGATCCTGGAAACAGAGATCTAAAAAACTCAGAACAAATTAGAAGGACTTAGTTTAATTTGCAAAATGCTGTAGAAAGTTAAAAAAAATAGGCTTGTGTGAAAATATTCCAAATCCTTGTGCAATTCAAGTAACATGTCCATAAAGACTAAGAGACTGAAGACTGGAGCTGATTGTTTAGCAGATGGTGGCCTACTGTGCATATTAACTTCCTCTGACAGAATCAATCATGAAGGGTTGATGCTGGTCCAGTTCCTAGTTGCCCTTTTATCACATTATATTCTCCTTTACTGTCCAAAGTTTTGAACATATTCTTTAGAAGTATCAGTGAGTTAACTATGGATGTTTAGATTGTGATTTTTAAAATAATTTATACTAAATTTAAAAACACAGCAAAAGGGATAGTATGCCTCCTTCAAAGATAAAAGCAAAAGCATATGTATTAAACAGATATATCATATGCAATCCAAATTATACAAAATTATCCAAAAATATAAATGAATAAAAAGACAGATACGTGTATTTTAGCAAATTTCTAATTTTTTCTTTCAGCAAGAACAGGTCTTTAGAGAATAACAACCAAAACAAGACAAAATGAACTATAAGAGGAAAAAATCAAATCAATACATTGGGCTGGACAAGGCAACCCAACAGAAAACTATTCCCAAGAGTAGGTGGTCACAGAACCAGAGACCTGATTGTTCATGACCTCAGGCATCCAATAAAAATTCTAAGCAAGAAAGTTATAATATGTACACACAAAACCAGGTACAGACCAAGGTGGGCTCTATTCTTGCTGCTTTGGTCTCTGTGCTCAGTGGATTTCAGATAGCCTTGGTTTTCTTTGTTTTCCATGCACCCTTACATTCTTTTTGCCTCCTCTTCCATGGGGTTCCTGAACTCCGAGGAGAGATTTGATGGAAACATCCTATCTAGAGAGCTGTGTTTCAAAGATCTCTGTATGTAATCTGATGTGGGTCTCTGTATTTGTTCCATCTGCTGCAGGAGAAAGTCTTTCTGATGATGATTGAATAGGACACAGATCTATTAGATTATAGCAGCATATCATTAGTAATTATTTTAATATTATGTCTTTTGGGCTGAAATATTTGATTTTAACCTAGGTCACTGGGCTATCTAATCTCTAGTTCTTGCAACTGTGTTGCATATAGGTTCTAACCTTAGCATACATTGTAGGCAGGATATATTGTGATTCAAAGTTTCTTTGGCTGTGCTTGATATTACTTTTTTATTTGGTAACTTTTGAATACCTTCCTAAAATGAAGGAAACTATGATTAAAAGCTCCATATAGGCTCCACACCACTTCTCCATGTTCAGTGAGTTGTTTTGGATGTTGTCTTTAGCAATGGGGTCCCAATAGTCAGTTTGTGAGAACAACCCATTGTTTCCAACAGCCTCAGTTCTTTTGGAGATTTTCACATGACCACCCCACCATCACCAACTCCATTGAATTAAACCCAGTCTCGCTATTTGAAGACTTGTTTGGTAATGAGATGGTCAGTTGGGACTCTGTAACTATCAGTGGATTAGAGACGTAGGGGTTACCTTCATACATTCAGGGGATTTTCAAGAGCAATAGGTTTCCTTTAATCCTTTAAATACCCCTCAGGTCTAGCTGTCTCTCGCCCTGCATTTTCTCTCTCAATACTGTACCTCCTCTACATGATTCTCCAATTTGTATCCCTGTACCCCCAATCCATCCATAAAATCCTCCATTTCCCCATCCCGGAGAGATTCATGTGCTGCTCACAGTTCCTTTTATTTATATCTAACACCTAATAGCCTACAGATTAGTAGTTTGTTATCATTTATTTAATAGCTAATATCAACCATATAAAGAATACATAACATATCTATCTTCTTAACCTATTTATGGGTTGTCTTAATCTGGGTGGTTTTGTCTAGTTCAATCCATTTGCCCTCAAATTTCATGATGTTTAGTTTTTAATAGCCGAGCAACAATATTATATAAATGTACTACATTTTCTTTTACCCATTCTTCTGTGGTAGGATATCTGGTTGTTTCCAATTTCTGCTTATTATGAATAGAGCGCAATAAACTTGTTTGAGCAAGTGTTCCTTGTGATAGAACGTGAAGTGTCTTTAGGTAGGTGCCCTTCACTGGTATAAGGATCTTGAGGCAGATTGTTTCCCATAGTGGTTGTACAAGTCTTGTAATTCCATCAAGCAATGGATGAAAGTAGTCCACTTATTTCATGGCCTCACCATCATAAGCAGTCATTACAGATTGATTCTAACCATTCTGACAGGTATAAGATGGAATCCCAAAGTAGTTTTGATTTACATTTTCCTGATGGTTAAAAGGTTGAACATTTTATGTTTCTCAGCCATTTGAGATTCTTCCTTGAGAATTCTCTGTTTAGGATCTATACCCCCCAATTTTATTAGATTATTTGGTTTTTAATATATAGTTTGTGATTCCTTTATATATTTTAGATATTGGTTTTTTTATTGATGGGATTTGGTAAAAATAATCTTTCTTATTTTGTAGCTTGGTACTTTAATGTCTTTTTTTTGCCTGCAGAAATTTTTAGTTTCATTTGGTCCCATTTATTAATTGTTGATCTGAGTGCCCAAATATGGTTTCTTTCAGGAAGTTTTCTTCTATGCAATGTGTTCAAGGCTGTTCACCATTTCTTTTTTCTCCTAGTGTTTCTGGTTTTAGGTTGAAGTCTTTGGTCCATTTGACTTGAATTTTGTGCAGTGTGACAAGTATGATAATCAATTTAATTCTTCTACATGTAGACAGTGGTTGACTATTTGTCCAGTCATCATTTGTTGAAGATGCTTTTTTTAATGGGTATTCATGGCTTTTTAAATTTAAAAATGCAGGTGCTCATAGGTGTAGATTTATGTTTGTGTCTTTAATTTGATTCCATTGAAGAATGTATCTGTTTGACAGTACCATGTAGTTTTTTTTATTACTGTAGCTCATAATATAAACTGGAAATAGGGAATGATGAAACCTCCAGGGAGTTATTTTATTATTCAGGATTATTTATCGTATCATGGTGTTTTTTCAATATAAAGTTGAGAATGTCCTCTTAACATCTATAAAAAGAATTGTGTTGAAATAGTGATAGTAATTTCATTGAATCTATAGATTTTTTGGTAGGATGGTCATTTTACTATGTTATTGTACCAATTCATAAGCATGGGTTGATTTTTTCCTCTTCTGATATCTTCTTCAATTTTTTTCTTTAAAGAATTAGTTTTTATTGCTCTAAGTATTTCACTTGTTGGTAAAAATTAACCAGATATTTCATATTTTTGAGGCTATTCTGAAAGGTGTTATTTATCAATTCTTTCTTGGCTCATTTTGGTCATTTGTATCTTGGAGGGCTACTAATTTTTTAGTGTTAATTTTGTATCCAGTTACTTTGATTAAAGTGCATATCAGCTATGGTGTTCTCAATGAAATTTTGGTCACTTATGTATATTATCCTTATATCATATCATATCATATCATATCATATGCAACTAAAGATAATTTGACTTTTTTTTAATTTGTATACTGCCAATCTCCTTAGTAGTCTTATCTCTACCCATTAACATTTAAAAGATATTTGTTACAAATGTGTAGCAGAGGTTTGATAATTGGCATATTTGTATTTGTTATTGGCCCCGTTGTATTAAGGAACCACTGGTAATACACTTAAATTCACTGGACACATAACATTTCTAATGGTCTGAGTCAAGGCCAAAATTCAATAGTTAAGCAATATTTATTTTTATTAGATTTAAGGCTGGGTTAGCATTATAAAATTGTTCATTAAATAAGTTAATGAGTCAATTCTGGTGGATATTTAGTCCATCTCTTTACTTCCAGAGAGGAATGACTTTGACCCTTCTTAATTAAAAGAATCAGAGAATATGAAAGTTTCTCTTAAAAGAGATGATATATTGTTTCTCATTGATCAGTCCAAGAATTTAACAATTCTAAGCCAAGTCAGACTTTTATTGTTTAAAAACAAAACAAAACAAAGAGTAGACACAGTCTGATCTTTTAAAAGGATTGTAAAGATAAAAGCTATAAGATTAGAAGTGATGGCTTTCTTGGGAGTGGCTCTAAGTTTCACTTCCCAGCTAATTTCTTCTATATAAAGTCCTCATTGATTTTACTTCATGCCCCCTAGAATATTTTATTCCTTTAGTCAGTGCTTGGTCAGAACTTGCAAGGAAGACTACAAATCCATCCAGGGCTGGTGGGTACTACACATAATCTATCACATATCATACTCCTTTTATCCATATCTGTTGCTGTCCTCATGGCCATGACCATGTTTCATTCCTCACATATGAGCATTGGGGCCTTCCAGGTACATTGGCTTCTGATATTTAACTATGTAAGAAATATTGAGACCCTGATTACTGGCATCATTATCTCTTATTTAAGCATATAGCCCTAGAGTGACATTAGCTTCTATTTAACTCTGTGAGGTAGTTTTATTCCTACCTCTGCTTGAGGTGTAAGATCAACTATATAGATATTTAGGCCCAAAAATCCAAGGAATGAATGCAGGAGGAAGTGCTCCATTGAGCACATGCATTACAGAGGATTTATCAGGCCTTGGTGCCATTAAGATAAGCAAATAAGTGGTTTAGAATTTGAAGAGAAGCTGATATTGTGTGCTTAGGAGAAACAAAACTGGCTGGTTTCTGCCTGCACCCAGAACTGAACTGAACTTGTCCCACAACTTCCTGCACCCAAATCCTGTGGAGGAGAGAGCTGGACCCTCAGAAGTACAGATACTCCCGAGTACTCAGAAGAGACAACTACTTTCTGTCCACATTCTTGAACCAAGAGAAAATTCCCTAGTGCCTACAGTGCCCTCTGGGCACAGGGATCTTGGAGCAATCAGGAGCAGGCCACTTTGGTTTTCTGCCTGTGCCAAGAGCTGAAAGGCAGTCCACAGGAGCACCTACACACCTGAGAGCACAGGTAAGACCAAGTTTTCAGCTCCAAGTATCCTGCCTAGTGGCTTCAGGACACAAATCCAGGAGTAGCCCTTTTGTTTACAGATCTGGCTGAAAGAAAACAGATCTACAGGAGTGCTGACACTCAGGCCTAGAGAAGGGTCAAGCCACTTTCAGAGACAGCAAGACAAGCTAAGACCAGAGACAACCTGATGGCAAGAGGAAAGCACAGGAACCTAAGCAACAGAAACCAAGACTACTTGGCATCATCAGAGTCCAATCCTTCCACCAAAGAAAATACTGGATATACAAACACACAGGAAAAGCAATATCTGGATTTAAAAATCACATTTTATGATGATGATGGAGGATTTTAAGAAGGATGTAAATAACCCCCTTAAAGAAATACAGGACAACACAAGTAAACAATCAGAAGCCCTTAAAGAGGAAACATAAAAATCCCTTAAAGAATCCTTTAAAGAATTACTGGAAAACACAATCAAACAGGTGAAGGAAATGAACAAAACCATCCATGATTTAAAAATGGAGATAGAACCAATAAAGAAATAACAAAGGGAGACAACCCTGGAGATAGAAAATTAAGAGAAGAGATCAGGAGTCATAGGAAAAAGTATCACCAAGAAAAAACAAGAGATAGAGGAAAGAATCTCATGTTCAGAAGATACCGAGAAAACATTGACACAAACATCAAAGATAATGTAAAAGCAAAAAGCTCCTAGCCCAAAACATACAGGAAATCAGAGGACACAAACCTAAGGAAGATCAAACCTAAGGATATGGCTATAGAAGAGTGAAGACTCCCCAACAAAAAGGGCCAGTAAATATATTCAACAAAATCATAGAAGAAACGTCCCTATCCTAAGGGAAGAGATGCCCATAAACATACAAAAACCTACAGAACTCCAAATAGATTGGACCAGAAAAGAAATTCCTCCTGTCACATAATAGTCAAAACACCAAATGCACAAAACAAAGAACTTTTTTAAAAATGAGGGAAAAGGTCAAATGTAACATATAAAGGCAGACATATCAGACTAGACAAGGCTGCCCCAATTTCCCTACTTATTCAATATAGTACTAGAAGTCTGACCAGAGCAATCAGACAATGAAAGGAGGTCAAATTGGAAAAGAAGAAAGGAAAATATCACTATTTTGCAGATGATATGATAGTATACTTAAGTGACCCTAAAAAGTTCCACCAAGAGAACTACTAAGCCTGATAAAAAACTTCAGCAAAAGTGGCTGGGCATAAAATTAACTCAAACATATCATTAGCCTTCCTCTACTCAAAGGATAAACAGGCTGAAAAGAAATTACGGAAATGATACCTTCTAAATAGTCTCAAATAACATAAAATAACTTGGTGTGACTCTAACCAAGCAAGTGAAAAGATCTATATACAAAGAACTTCAAGTCTTTGAAGAAAGAAATTGAAGAAGGTCTCAGAAAAAAGACCTCCCATGCTCATGGATTGGCAGGATTAATATAGTAAAATGGCCATTTTGCTAAAAAGCAATCTAGAGATTTAATGCAATCCCCATCAAAATTTCAACTCAATGTTCACAGAGTTAGAAAAGAGTAATTGGAAAATTCATTTGGAATAACAAAAACCCAGGATAACAAAATATCATCAGCAATAAAAAGAACTTCCTGGGGAATCACAATCCTAATCTCAACAATATTACAGAGCAATAGTGCTAAAAAAAAACAGTATTTTTAGGTCCAGAGACAGCAGGTAGATCAGTGGCATAGAATTGAAAACTAGGAAATGAACTCACACTCCTATGGCCACTTGATCTTTGACAAAGGGAGTTAAAACCATCCAATGGAAAAAAATATATTTTCGATAAATGGTGATATTTTAACTGGAGGTCAACATGTAGAAGAATTCAAATCGATCCATTGCCCTTTACAAAGTTTAATTCCAAGTGGATCAGGACCTCCACATCCAAACAAGATACACCCAAACTAAGAAGAAAAGTGGGGAAGAGTCTCAAACATGGGGCTCTGCAGGAAATTTCTAACAAAACACCAATTGCTTATGCTGTAAGATCAAGAATCAACAAGTGGGACCTTATAAGACTACCCAAAAGCTTCTGTAAGGCAAAAAGGACACTGTATTTAGGACAAAATGGCAACCAATAGATTTGGAAAAAGATCTTTACCAATATTACATCTGATAGACGGCTAATATCCAAAATATTCGAAGAACTCAAGAAGTTAGACTCCAGAGAACCAAATAACCCTATTAAAAATGGGGGTACAGAGCTAAACAAAAATTCTCAGCTAAGGAATATCGAATGACTGAGAAATATCTAAAGAAATGCTCAACATCCTTAGTCATCAGGGAAATGCAAATCAAAACTACCCTGAGATTCCACCTCACACCTGTCAGAATGGCTAAGATCAAAATCTCAGATGACAACAGCTGCTGGTGAGGATGTGGAGAAAGAGGAACACTCCTCCATTGTTGGTGGAATTGCAAACTGGTACAACCACTCTGGACATCAGTCTTTTGGTTCCTAAGAAAATTGGACATTCCTGAGGACCCAGCTATACCTCTCCTGGGCATATATCCAAAAGATGCTCCAACATACAAGGATGACACATGCTCCACTATGTTCATAGCAGACTTATTTATAATAGCCAGAAGCTGGAAATAATCCAGATGCTCTTCAACAGAGGAATGGATATAGAAAATGTGGTACATCTACACAATGTTGTACTACTCAGCTATCAAAAACAATGACTTCATGAAATTCATAGGCATATCATCCTGAGTGAGGTAACCCAATCACAGAAAAACACATGTGGTATGCACTCATTGAGAAATGGATATTAGCCCAAAATCTCGAATTACCCAAGATACAATCCACAGATCCCATGAAGCTCAAGAAGGAGGACCAAAGTGGAGATGCTTCACTCCTTCTGAAAAGGGAGAACAAAAATATTCATAGGTGGGAATATGGAGGCAATGTTTGAAGCAGAGACTGAAGGAATGGCCATTCAGAGCCTGCTCCACATGGGTATACAGCACATATATATATATATATATATATATATATATATATATATATATATACATCTGCCAAAACTAGATAATCTTGATAAAACTAAGAAGTACATGCAGACAGGAGCTGTATATAGCTATCTCTTGAGAGGCACAGCCAAAGCATGTCAAATACAGAGTCGAATGCTAGCAGCAAACCATTGAACTGAAAACAGGATCCCTGTTCAAGGAATTAGAGAAAGGATTGAAAGAGCCAAAGGGGCTTGCAACCCTATAAGAAGAGCAATGCCAACCAATTAGAGCTCCCAGGGACTAAACCACTACCCAAAGACTATACATGGATTTACCCATGGCCCCAGCTGCATGTGTAGCAGAGATGGCCTTGGGCACTAATGGAAAGAGAAGCCCTTGGTCCTGCCAAGGCTGGACCCCCATTGTAGGGGAATGTCAGGGGGGCGGGAAGAGGGTGTGGATGGGGAGGGGAACACCAATATTGAAGAAGGGGTGGGCGATGGGATTGTGAGCTTCTGTCTGGGAAACCGGGAAAGGGAATAACATTTGAAATGTAAATAAAAACATATTCAATAAAATTAAAAATTAAAAATTAAAAAAGGAGAAGCAAAGCTGGAGATACAAGGATAGTGAGGAACTTTCTGATGGGAATAGCCTGTCCTGAGACCTATGGCCACGATGGGGTTCATTTTCCTGCAGCAGGGGAAATCTGTGTTGATGCTCATGGCACATGTTAGTACTAAAAGTCATTTGGATGTCCCTGGTATGGGCTGGTTGCTACCTGGTGCTGTGCTGATGTCCAAGGGCTGTGCAGAACTGTCCCTGTTCCTTGCCAGCTATAGCACTGGGAGAACTGGTCCCATCCCTCAAATGGGCAGCATGAGAGAACAAGCCCAAAGGCTAAGAGCTGGACAGCCTCTCCACACCTCAGCAGCAGCAGCACTTAGGGAGTGGATCCCACAGCACCTCACCCAGGTAACTGGGTGCTGGAGAGTTGGCAGGCTGACCAGCTCAGTAACTAACTACACAGGCCCAGATTCAGGTATCTAAATTGGCCCACCCCAGCAACCCCCCTTCCCTTAAGTATGAATTGCTGGACCACATGAAGGGGCCAGTCCTACAGAACCAAACCTATAGGATCTCCATGCCACGTGGCCACAACAGAATATCTGAGGGGAGTTCCAGTGAAGATCAAGTATTGATAGTACAGCAGAGGCCAGAGGGCTTGAACCAGGCCAATTACTTACTACAATGAACATTTGCAAGTTATCTTGTTTGGTCAAAAGTGTATACTGTGTGAAACACTGTGTGTGACCCACCACAGCTTCCATGGTGAGATTTTTTTCTGTTTCTTTTGGGGATGAGGTTGAAGGGTATAGGACAGCTATGGAGGAATGGGGAGATGAGTGGGGTTAGGTACATGATGATAAATTCACAAAGAATTGATAAATGTAAAATAAAACAGGAGGTTACAACAAAGTGTTATTGTGGTAGGTCTTAGTTGAGACTCTACCTAAGAGTTTGCATATCTCTGTGATCAGATAATGTCATTAAAAATAAGTATGACTTTTAGAAAAAAACATGAACCTAGATAATGATGAAATAATCTAAAGCATTTATGAACTTAATTCTCTGTGTGTGTGTGTGTGTGTATATATATATATATGTATGTATATATATATTGGTACAGAGTGATTTTGTGAAAACTCTCAGTTTTTCTTTAGTATTCAGTTGTTATGCTTGTATGTATGAAATTTTAGGGAATAATCTCTTAATTAGCCAAATGTATCTACCATAGTTCTTCTGGGGGAATGCCTAAATATGTATATGCATTTCTTTATGCACATAAAAATACAAGTTTGTTCCCAAATAGTATCTTCCTTTTTCTCTATTTCCAATTGCATTTAGTTAAAACTTTCATTAACCATTAAGATTATACACATATGTCTGGACTTCTGCTTTCTTATAATCTCCATATAGTTTCTATTAATGTTCCTACCTAATTGTTTAGGGCTACTTGAATGCTTTACTGAGCTGGCTGTGGCCATTACTTATAAATGTATTGGGTAAGTGACAGGGTAATTTATTTCCATTTCTACTGCTTTTTTTGTTATCTGTATTTTTCTCAACTCCAAACCTTCACCTCATGATCAATGCAGGTCAATTTTGTGCACATATTTAAGGGCAGAAAATCCAAGTAAAGGATGAAGGAAGATTTCTATGTTGTCGGTTGTAAGATTGTGTTTACTTCTGTCTGTAGCATATTGCTATACCACTATTACTAGACATTTTCTCTCAGTTCCTAGCAATGAAGTTAAGTTTTCATCTTTGTGCTTTGCTATTAAAAGGAATAAAAATTCTTTATTATATTTTTAATGAAATTACATTGTATTGTTCAAGCTGCCAAGTATCTTCCCTCTCTGCATAAAGAGCTTGAACTTGAGTTTCCTTCCGTCCCCTGGGAAAAAATCAATTTTTAAACCATTTAAACAGTAAAATCATTCAAACTCATGAAGAATCTGTTGCAATATTGACTTTATTATATCCTTAGTAAATATAGCAAAGAACCAAATAATTAATAGATTTCTATGACTTAAAATTTCTTTATTTTGTCAATGAATACTTTTTCAGTATCTGTAGAACATTTGCTTTTTGTTGTTGTTTTTGTTTTTATTTTCTTGTTTTTTTGTTTTGTTTTGTTTTGTTTGTTTTTGAGAAAGAGTCTTGCTATGAAACCCTGACTGGTATGATAGCCACTTTATAACTTATGTTGACCTTGAACTCAAAACAAACCTCTTGCCCCAATATCCCAAGTGTGTAATCATTAAAGCCTTGCTCACGGTGCCACTTTATAAATGTCTAGAATTCTAGTGATTAAAATCAATGCCTTACAGATTCTAGGCAATCATTCTGCTTCTGAGGTATAGCTTTTGCTTTAAAATTTCATTATCCTCATTAAAATACTGTTAGAGGCATTTAAAACAGTATTAAACCATTTAATGTTTCTTTGGAAAGCATATACTAATTTCTTTGTTAGAATAGATAGTTTTGAGTTCTATAAATATAGTTATGATATGAGTATGCATAATGAGAAAGAGTTGACAAACATGCTCACCAAATGTCTTTTGAAAATCAGAGTAAAAGGATTAATGGTACAGGTGAATTTACATCAGCATCTAAGTATTAGGGGTTTTGTCACTTGAAACTGCTTTAAGGATTCGACCACAAGGAGCACTCCTTGCAAAAGCCCTTGGTCCTGCCAGGGCATTGAGTTGGGAGTGGGTGGGTGGGAGTGAGAGCATCCTCATAGAAGCAGGGAGAAGGAAGAGAAGGTATGGGAGAGAGGGGAAACGGTATAACATTTGAAATGTAAATACATAAAATATCCAAGAAAAATAAAACTAGAAAAAGAAGATATATCAGATCATTCAATAAAAGAACTAATTAAAAATATGGATAAAACAAATTTTATGCAATGCTCTGACACTGTCTCAGTGATATTAAGGGAAATGTAAATAATCTTACAAAATCCTCAATATTTGAAGAGGTATAAAATATTTGTCTTCCTTCAAGGGGGCTTTTTGTGTGCCTGAGTTCTCATATCTGTCAGAGATTACTGAAGAATAATGCAATTCAGCTGCAAAGCTCATCTAGAAATGATAATTCAAGATAATAAAACTCTTGTTTTGAATCTGATTTGACCACTTAAAGTCAGGAGTATGTTATGCCTCACATTATGATCTCCTAGGAAGGGCACAGACACAAAAGAATTACAAAACTACCTCCAGTAAGCTCCTCAGCCCTGCAGGACCAAGCTAATTCAGAGGGTCACAGCAATAATATTATGTGGAGCAATTCTCCTCCCATGCAAGTAGTTCTGAATCCTACTTCAGTGGGAACTATTCTTGTTGGACCTCAGACCCATAACAAAACAATGAGAAAGTTGGGTCATTGTTACTTTGTTAAAATTTAGACATCTTACATATCCAACAAAGTTATTAAAATCATGGGCAAATGAATGTAAGTGCCAAACTTGAGGTGAATAATCACTAGATATTTACCTAACACAAACCATACATAAGACTATTAAATCCAATCCACAGAATTCAAAATTGAATTCATTTGGTTAAAGATATAATTTTTACTCATTATTTCATCATCGTCTACACTCTGTCCTTTTTCGAGCCAGGTCTTATTTATTTATTTTTTCATTTTTTATATAAGTTTATTTTTATTGGATATTTTATATATTTACATTTCAAATGCTATCCCCTTTCCACCCTCTTCCATACCCTTTTCCTCTCTCCCCTGCTTCTATGAGGGGATTCTATGCTCCCATTCCTAAGCATCCACTCCAACCTCAATGCCCTGGGATTACCCTACATTGGGAACAAGCCTTGACAGGACCAAGGGCTTTTTCTCACATTGATGCTGGACAATGCCATCCTCTGCCGTTCCTATGGAGTTGCAAACCCCCTTCAGTCTTTTCTTTAACTCCTCTACTGGGGTCCCCTTGTTCAGTCTAATGGCATCCTCATCTGTATCAGTAGGGCTCTGGCATAGCCTCTCAGAAGACACTCATATCTGCCTCCTGTTAGCAAGCACTTCTTGGCATCAGCAATAGTAATTGGGTTTGGTGGCAGCATATGGGATGGATCCCAGGTGTGTAGTCAAGTTTTAAAACACTAGTTTTCCAACTAAAGCAAATCTCCTCTGTAGTTCTACAGTTTTGTGGCACTCATGAACTCTCTTCCTTTGCATATGAAAAGCAAGTTGCTAGATCTCATTGTTTTCCAGAGCTCTTTGAGTGGGTTGCAGACCTAGAGGAGTTGCTTCTGGAGTCAGATAGTCAGTGCAGGGTGGTAGTGCTGATGGGCTCAACCTCTGATCTTGGTCACTGAGAAAAAATGAAGAAGGCCTGTGGAAATTTTTGGATTCCTTGTAAACTTAGAGTAACATCTGTACATAAAGGACCAGATGAAACTGAGGATTAAAGCAGAATATGAAGGGGATGGCATACCTACTGAATTTGTCGCAGTGGCAGGCAGAAGCAATGGACTAGTCCCAGAGATGTCTGGTAATACTGCATATCCAGTTATCAGCTGTCCCCCAATCACACCAGATTGGGGTGCTCAGGATGTGTGGTCATCTCTTCAACTGCCCAGTGGTCTTGGCTGTTCAACTCTACTTTCTCCAGAAGGATCAGCTCAGTTTGCTGCTCAGATGTTTGGGTTAAACAATTTGGTGTGGGCCAAACTTCGAGCAAGCATATTGAACACGTGGATATCCTTAAAGCAGGCTGATTAGAAAATCTGAGAATGGAATTTGTAAAAAAGCATCTTAATTTGTAGGAGAAAAGTTACATATTCCTAGTTTAGATTTAAAGAAAAAAAATCAAGCAAAATTATTTCACATCAGAGGAAAAAAATTCAGTTTACTAATGAACAAATGGTCCTCAACATTTATGAGTTGGTACCTTGTCAGTGGATATTATTATTTTCTAGCTCTATATATGATATAGAGATATAACCCTGTGACCTTAGCACTCCAGAGGCTGAAGCAACGGGATCACTAAATTCAAGGCCAACCTGGACTGTACATTGAGACCCTGTATTTTCTGGTGAGGGAATCTTTACAGGTAGTAAAATTGGCATGGTACTGCTAAATTACATCTCATCCTCTGTATAATTATTGTTGTGTAAATATATAATTATGGAAATGGAGCAATGTCCCTGCCATTTGAGAAACAGTATGGCTGTCTTGCAGATGACCTGAGTTTGGTTCCCAGCATCCATGTAGACGGTCTCACAATAAATAAGCTTTAATTCAGAGAATCTGACTCCATAGCTTCCTTATGTACCTGCTTCCAAATTCTATTACATTCCCCCATCCAACACACACCACACAACTTAAAAAAATAAGCTTTTTTAAATAGTAAAGAAAATGAATTGCTAGTAGTGGGTGTACTTCATTTATATGTGAAATTTATATATTATTCTTGTAAGTTCCCATTTTCCATTAAAAATTTTATTTAATACACATATATGTATATAATGAATTTTAAATAGTTTATCTTTGAGATTATAATATAATTGCATTGTGTATTCTTTCCCTTTCCTTTCTCCAAACCCTCCCATGTACTCTTCCTTGTTTTCTTTCAAATTCCAAGCCTCTTTTTCATTAATTGTTGTAGCATAAATATATTGGTTTGGTGTAAATAAGTTGTTGTATCATAAATATACATATTTTGGAGTTTCTTGTCCATGCATATTCCTAGAAATATAAATACGACCTCATCAGTCTTTATAATATTAGATAGATATATTTTTACAGGGACGACCATTTGTTATTAGGTAACGATTTGGTGTTTTTTCCTGAGAAAACAATTTCTCCCACTCTCAGCATTTCTCTGTTGCTTATGTAGGTTCTTTGTGTAGGTTGAAGCTTCTTTGGCTTTCCCATGACTTCTTTATCATATCTTTTATTATTGTATTTGTTTTTCTCACATTTAGGCAGTCATGTTAGTGAGATTTTTTTAGAAGATACAAGTTCACAGCAAATTCCATGATACTCTGAATCTTAAGTATTTCTGACCTTCTTCTGAAATAAACCCTGATCCTTAGGTCCAGTAGTTGTTATGAATGTATCAGAGAAACTGTAGCTTTGCATTTTGATTGGCTGTTGGTTTTTGTAATGGTCTCCGTCTTTTGCAAAAAGAAGTTTCCTGGGGTTAGGGATTTAGCTCAGTGGTAGAGCGCTTGCCTAGCAAGCGCAAGGCCCTGGGTTCGGTCCTCAGCTCTGAAAAAAAAAAAGACAAAAAAAAAAGAAAAAGACAAAGAAGTTTCCTCTATATGGGATAAGGATTCCCCTTAAGGTGAGCATAAGGTCAAACATTTTTTTTTTTTTTTTTTTTTTTTTTTTTTTTTTTTTTCGGAGCTGGGGACCGAACCCAGGGCCTTGCGCTTCCTAGGCAAGCGCCCTCCCACTGGGCTAAATCCCCAACCCCAAGGTCAAACATTTAATATGTTATAGTTAGGGATTCTGTTGCTTTAGTGAAGTAGTAGTTGTTGATTCTCTGCCCAGATCCATGGCTTTACTAGCCTTGGGCTATTGGTTAGTTTCCATGATTAGATAGGGTTTTACTTTTTTGTTGAGCAGATTCTAAGCCTAATTAGAGTACTGATGTTTACCATCAACATATATATGCCATTTCTCCACCCATAGAGTCACTGTGCCACAGTATCATAGCTGAGTAGCACAGATGGTTACTCCCCTCTTTTGGAAACTTAAAAGGCTCCTACTGAAACTTAGAGAATCAACAGCCATCACTTTATTAAAGCAGCAGAATCCCTAACTACAACATACTAAAATTTGTCCTTATACCGAGAGATAAGGATAGTCTTTAACTTTTATATTGAAAACTAGTTATTAACATACTTATTTTATTAATAAAATAAATATGTATTAAAATGAGTGTTTTTAGAATGTAAATATTATAAATATTTATAAAAAATTAGTAAAATAAGTATTAAAAATAACCTATTAAAATTTTGATGACAGAAGTCAACTGTCTAAAGAAGTGATGAGATATTCCATATTTACAGTATGAAGTGAGACTGTCTCAAGAAAAAACAACAAAACAATCAGTTGGTTAAAGGAAACAGCAGTCAAAATTTCATAATATACAAAACATTTTATGCATACCAACAATCATATCCAAGAGGTTTTATAAATTTTGAAGAACTATCTTAAAATATTTAATGAAGGAAATACAGTGTAGGCAATTCCATCTGCTAATATTTTACAAACTGCAATGGAAAAATTGTGTAAATTCCCCAAAGTCTTCCAGGAGAAGAGTTATTTTCTTTGCCTTTAATATTCACACACATCGGATGATTGTATTCCTAACATGTGGGTTGTTTCTATTTACCAGAGCCATGGTTACAATTCACCACATGTGGGGATTTCTCATAACTATAGAAAGCTGCTATGTACACCTGAAACAGTGAAAACATGTTTTTATGTGCTAAGTACCCTTGGTTCTTAATTACAAAAAAAAAAAAGGTAATTATGGGCTTCCAAAGGGAAGAGCAGGAAAAAGAAATCAATGACTTAATAGTGAAAAGCTCTTCATGTGCTACCTCACAATAATGTTAATTATAACATAACCAATCTTTGATGATCTAAAGATGAGATGAGGATGACAAGACATTTCTAGGAGTCTCTCTTCCCCAAACATAAAATCCCTAACCATGTGGGGAAACATGATGAAAACCTGAACTGAGAGACATTCGATAAAATATATGACTACTACTCACAAGAATTTCCTGAAACATCAAAAACTGAGGACAGTCAGAGAAGCTCGCCAATCAGAGGGGGCCAAAGAAACATGAACAAAATTGAATGCTGTATGAGGAAGAAATATCAACAAATAAAAGACTTTCAGCAAAAACTAAAGAAATCAGTATTAAATACAAAATGTCCTAAGAATGTCCCCTACTGCAATGTTTTTTATGGTGGGAAAATGGGTTAACAACAAAATACACTAGGTAAGCAAGTAGCCTGCACTTTCTATTCTAATATACCATCATTTATTGCATGGATTTTGCAATAATATCTGTATATATCTAAACTATTTTGTGACGCAAAACACATTTTAAACTCCTTTATCCATTTTGATTGGAGTAGTGAATAAACCTCTTCTTAAATAAAAATTCATTTTTAAGAGATGTTTTATGGTCTGACATTTATGTAAGGACTAATTCAAAGTTCTTCTTTAACTGACATGTTTTTAGCTTGTCTGAAATTACTAAGATTTCATAGTTTTTGAGTGTAAGCATAAGCTAAGCTATTACTTCTTCATTTCACATCTGCTTCTTGTCAATAGGTATATTCTCAGAATCACATTTACTCTTGTGATGGAAAACTCATTCTTCATTGGTTTCCTTCCTGATGACATTTGAGTAATGGCTTCAGGTTTTCTGGCAAATTATGAGGCCCACAGTGACTAAAGATACATTTTCAAAAACTATAAATAACAAACACACTGAAGAGAACAACCTGTATAAATGGAGAGAAATCAGAAGTAACTGTCATATATATGACATCACTGGGTTATTCTAATATTCTACCAACCAATACTTGTGGCCGAGTCCCATGTGCTCCAACAAGTCTGAGATCTGAAGTGGATTTATAAAAATAGGCGTTTTTATTTCATAATCCACAATCGGCATCTTCTATCTTATATACTTTATTAGTGCTAGCATTTTAATCTTTCTGAATGCAGAAGGAAGAATGTAGTCACATGATTTATCAATGTGACAGGAACAAATTACACAATTATACATAAATAGTAGCAGTTTATTTGAAAAAAATTTCCCTAAAAGTAGAACTTTCAAAATGTACATTTAGATCTGTGTCTGTAGTTCAGTAGTTCATCCTTTTTCTAGCATGTGTGAAGCCTGGAATTCAGTCTTCAGTCTCTTAAATATGTATACCCTCATCACTAGGCATCAAATTATATTCAGTTTCGTCAGTATAGTATGGCCAATCATATATGCATATAAAATTTTATGGGCTAATACAAGCAGTTCAACTCTGTCTTCTCTACATGCACTGAATAATATAACTCTTCTGGTTCCAACTCCTTCCTTGTGTTATTGATCTCTGTACACCCAGCCTCAGTTGAGCCTTATAGCTCATGCCCCAAATTGCTACTAAATTTGATTCAGCTGTATTGAATATTGTGAAACTGATCACCTGATGAAAATGTTTTACTGGGATGACTCTAAGGGCAAACCTAGCTACCTCATAATTTATTCTGCGTTCTTTTAAAGTCACACATGCACACATGAATTCTGACAACAGGTTTATGTGAGTTCTATAAACCCATTAGCAATTTCTGTGGAAGTGTTATTGAAAAAAGTGTCATTTCTTGCAAAGGTAGTAGAGAAATCAAACACTTTCATTATTGATAGCCATCCAACTAGCGTGTAAAGCAAACTCTACACATCACAAACAAAACACTAAGAATTTCAGAGACAGAAATTATTCTGTTTCTTTAATAATGCAGGAACAACTCATTTTATAGGGGTTTGTAAGTATGAAACAAGATTTCAATGTAGTGAACTAGACTACATTCTTAGTCATATATCCCTTTGAGTATTTGTGTTGTTTAATTGGCCTTATCAAAGAAAATGGGAGAGCCCTTTTCTGATATCTTTTCTAGAGAAGGCACATTTATTTCCCAGTGGAGGAAGTTGGACATGGTCATCAGGGCCTTCCCCTGAGGTAAGTGAAGAGACATCCCTCTTAGTGGTTCCTCATTAAAGAGTTGGCTTCCATGTATTTGGCTGCGACATTCTTAGGTCACAAATCTGAATAAAAAGAGGATAGACAATTTGGTTTTCAGAAATACTTGTGTACAATTCAAAGAGAAAAGGAAGTCTATAACTTTTCTTAAACAAATTCTCTTGGGACAGAGGAGGGAGTAAGTGTTTTCATTTTCAAAAGAGAGAATTGTCTCGTTTTTAATTTAGCTTATACTTACAAAATATTGTATTTCAAACTTATAGTCTGGTTGTCTTTAGAAAAAAAAAACTTCATTTCTTATTAAAATCTGTTATACTCATAGACCAGTGCCTTGTTCAATCATCATCAGAGAGGCTTTCTCCTGTAGCAGATGGGAACAAGTACAGATACCCACAATCAGCTGTATGACAAGAGTGAAAACTCTTATTTTCTAATTTATTTTTATTTTGTTTTACTTATATACTTTTACACTCCAGGTCCTTTGTATATTATATTACATTAGACATTATTATATATTATATTATGATTTCTAGTTAGCTTTTTATGGGATTTCTGAGTATGTGAATAAGTGGCTGCCTCTATATAGCTTTTTTGTGCCTTTTTGAGGGCTCTTTTTTCCTGTTGTTTGTTTTCTCTTATTCTGATATGGTAGGTTTGTTTTTTTGTTTAGTATCTAATGAGAGACAAAAAGAGATAAATCAAGATATGAGGTGAAGGAGGAGGAACTAAAAGGAGTAGAGGGAAGGGAAACTGTAATCAGTATATATTATCTAAAAAAACAATTACTTTTAATAAAAAGAAGAAATTATATTATGTTAATGAAATAAAAGCGTAAATGTTTTATTTTTCACATTAAAGCATACACATCATTTTATTATATAAAACTGCAAATGATTTGATTTAGTTAAAATGTACTTTCAATTTTCATTGTAATTCTCTTTATTTTATTATTTTGTTAGCATGCTAGGACATGTGTTAGTCCTTCCCACCTCACTTCTTATAATGAGAAATGAAGTTTTGTGTCTCCTATGTGCAAAGCCCTGATTTTGCCAACTGAGATAGACTCCTGTTGTTCTTGACCCACTTAGTATGTCAGTTCTTCTAACTGAAGAAAATCATCTATCCACATTAATTTTATTTCATCCATGGACTCAAAAAACTGTGGATAAAAAGAAACATATAAGGTGTTCCTCATCCTTATTTGATAAAGTGCAGTATATGTTTGCAGTCCATAAACATCCTTGTATCAGTGGACACAAATTTTCCAGAGATGACGTAAAGTATGGAAAGAATATGTTAAGCTCAGACACAAATACTCCTAAGCATCACTGCCTGGTCCTAGAGTAGGTTACCAAGGATCTCAGCTCATGCTGGGTTTAACCCTTTTCTTGGAGCTGTTATCTTCTAAACCAGGGCAAACTCAGAAACACTTCTTCAAACAGAAATTGACTGAACGAAATCTCTATGGGGTTCACAGTTCACTGGGCCTGGGATAGTTTAATCTGGATTTTCTAGAGGTCGTCTTGAGAAGAGCACTAAAATATCATCAGTCTTTGTGTGTTCACACTCTTTTCTGTTTATTACACATGCTAGAATTCTGCTCTTGGACCTTGTAACTTTACTTTGGACACCTTAGAGAACTATTGTTACCTAAATGGGTACTTCTGTCAAATCTTATCTAGGTGACTAAGAACAATTTGCACTTTGATATCCATATCTCTTGCAATTATACAGGCATAACTAAACAGATTGATAAAGGATAGATAGACACTTTGGCTATTAGAAGAATACTGAATAGAATAGGATAAATTTTAGGAGCAAATTCATCCATCATGAAAAACAAAGATATTACAGAATCTGATCTTATTTGGAAAGAGATAAAGTTTATTTCACCCATCTTACTATTTTACATTGTTGTGCTTTTAGTTGACAATAATTAAAAATATTTTATTTTTACATTTTTATTTATTTGCTTAATCACTTGGTGGTGGTGGTCTCTCTCTCTCTCTCTCTCTCTCTCTCTCTCTCTCTCTCTCTCTCTGTGTGTGGGGGGGGGGAAGCATGCATGCCACAGTACATGGATCTTGGATGAGGTCAGTAGGCAATCTTGGGTGATATCTTTTTCCACTGGTTCTGAGAATCATCAGGCTCCATGGCAAATGTCCTTCCTTAGTGAGCCATCTTTTCATCCTTGATATATTTATCAGATTTTATTTTGGATTTTGAATTGTGTTTCTAATTCAGGATGATTCAATTAGACAGATTTGAAAAACACACCACATTATGTATTTATTTTGTGGTAAACTCATTTGAAAACCCTTTTGTTTCATTTGTACAATTGCCTTTTTTGCAGTCACTATTCTTTGGGATAGAATAATAATGTTCATTTCCCATAAGTGAAATCTCATACCTTTTTGAGTATCTTCTGCCTGCTCACAGACCTTCCTCCTCTAGCCTCTTGTAATCATTCATTTTCTATTGCTTCTATACAAACAAATGGGATTTACAGTTCTCTTGTTGAGAGTTTGACTCCAATCTCACTAGTTTAAAGTCTGTGTCAAACAACTACTTTCATTTTGGAGGTAGGGTACATCTGCTTTCTTGCCTTTAAGATATATTGGAGCACACTCATGTTCTTCAGATTGTGGTTCTTATCTGTAGCTATACTTTATACTACCTTTTGAAGCTTCTCTGTCTCCCGCTTGACTCTGATTATTGTGCGAACATTGAACCCATGGGGATAATCTAAATTGCTTTAATAAAATATCATGTTTAGAACCTGATTATAAATGAAAGGTTTTATTTTGATTAGTGATTCAAAGATAGAGTCCAAATGACAAAGAAAACACGATGGCAGGTGGCCAGCATAGGAAGCTGGATGATCATGTTTTACAAAACAGAAAGACAAGAAAGTGAACTGATGGTGAGGTAAGGCTATAGATTCACAAATTCCTCCCACGATAACTTCCTTTTCCCCTCGCATGGCCCCTATTGTAAAGTCTCATAAACTCCTTAAACAGTGTCAACCACTGGGGATCAAGAGTTTTTTATTCAAACCACAACTGTCTTAATCAGTGTTCTATTGCTATGAAGAGACATTATGACCTCAGCAACTCTTTCATAAAAGAAAACATTTATTCCAGGCTTGCTTACAGTTTTAAAGCTTAGTCCATTATTGTCATGACAGGAAGGATGAAGGCATGCAGACAGACATGGTGCTGGAGAAATAGCTGATAGATCTACATCTGGATCCACAGAAAGTAGGAAGAGAAAGACTTTGAGCTTGGCACAGACTTTGTAACTCAAAGCCCACTTCCTCCAATAAGGCCATATCTCCTAATCCTTTCAAAAAGAGTGCTCAAACCTGAGTTTATGGGGGTCATTCTTATTCAAATCACAACAACTATATCAAGTGATGTCTCTATCCCAAATTCCTTGTGCACTCATAGCCTTAAAGTTCATTCTTCTGGGCACAGTAATTGAGATTAGGGTGTGGATAACCCAGAAAGGCAACTATTTTTTCCACTATATTTATGATAACAGGTAGAATTAATTATAAAGTGAACTTTATCAGATTGGTTTGGTATATGTAACATCAAAAGGTAAAGCAGATATCTGCTTATAATTTGTCTTTGAATTAAGAGTACTGTAAATGTAAAGGTGCATTATTAAAAGTTTGGTGGGGATAATTATTAAATGTTATTTTGGCATGTGGAAGGAATCAACTACACTGGTATTAGCAGATGTTTCAGACTGTATCTGAGATTTCAGATGACAAACAATACATTTCAATTTTTCATGTTTTTCTAATTGAACTTCAAATATCTATAGTAGATGAATGGACATTATAGTTATCTAAGTGAGCAAGATAAACAAACTTCCTGAGATATTTACATAAGAAAGCTCAACACCGACAGACAGTTATGCTTTAAAAGAAATTAGACTTGCACAGACAGCAGTGGTCACTGACACTGGGTTAGGGCTTCACATGACTTAATAGTCTTAAAAGTTGTCAGTTCCTAAATAGGTCATCAGGAAAAAATAATATAAAAGAAACAGTCACTGTACAACCGATATTTAAAAATGAAGTTTGTAAATGTAAATGTCACTTTTATTTCTCACAATTAAGTGATGAGATGAAAGCCATACTGAAGCTTCATAAATGCATTGCTTGGGCTCAGCCTCTAATACTTAGTGCTGAATAAGCTCATCCTTTCTAGTTCTTTCTAAACTTTGGCTGGTTGATTCAACTCAGATGTTCTGGCTCAAACTCCTCTCTAAGCTGACTGATTCAATCTCACTTCTCTCAGCTTCTCACTGAATTGCACTGCTTGGCCTTAAACTAACTTTGGCAATTTGTTCTAATTTTCTGTCTAATTATTCTCTGGCTTCAGCTGCCTCTGATGACCTGCATTGAACTTCATGAACTCGATTCCACTGCATGCACTTGCTGCACTGACTCCTAATTCAACTCCCAACTCACTGACAAAGTGAATTCTCTCTCCCTGTGCTGTTCTTAAGTAGCTTTTTTTCCTGAGAGTTGGACATATCCTATCTCTGACTCATTCTGTCAAAACATTCTTTGATTTGTTACTTTGTCAGTCATACAATTATAGGTCATTATATAGGACTAAAGGTATGTACTAAGGACGTGTGTCTGCATTCCAGTCAGATCACAGAGACCTAGAAAGTCTTTGGATGTGATCTAATCAGTCATATTGCTGAATTAAAATTCCTCTATGGAAGTTAGTTCAATTTCTGCAAATTTTAACTCAAGTCTATGATCTTGAATAGAAAAATAGAAATATGGCCATAAATTCAGAAGTGAAAAAGGCAACGGTTTGAACAGTTTGGGTGGTTTGTTTTGGAGAGAGAGAGAGAGAGAGAGAGAGAGAGAGAGAGAGAGAGAGAGAGAGAGAGAGAGAGAGAGAGTTCTTTTCTGTGTGCATATGCGAGTCTCTCTGTGTTCCTTCATCCTTCCATGTTTCTGTCCCCAGATCTTTCTCTTGACTTTATGTCCTAATAGTTTCAACTGTCAGCTTCATATAGCCTAACACCATTTGGGAGAGTCTTAATTGATGAAATATTGACCTGTGATCGTGTCTTTGGGAGACTGTCCTGGTTTTCAGTTGATATAGGACCATCCTGCCCTGACTTCTCTTGATGGTGGGAATTGTGCAGTGAATTGATGATGGATCATAACCTGTAAGCTGAAACTCTTTACTCCTCTGAGTTGATTTCATTCATAGTCTGTGTCACAGCCACAGAATGAAAATTAAATAATTTCTTACATTGTGTTTACAACTTTAAGGAACAAAAGAATTCTTAACACAAAGCCTAAAAGATTCTCTCAACTAAATTAATAACTCTCATGAGAAAGAAAAGCCATCTTTTGGATTAGCTCTTGGTGATTTCCTCAGTTAACCTTCACAAAGGTATAGCTTATAAAATGTTTATATGAAATAAACATTTATTAAAAACTTACAGTGTAAATATTATTTATGAAAAGTCTACTAATCTATTCATGTTGACATGAATACTCTGTTTTACTAAAATGCTAAGGACAAAGATGATTTTACTCTAATGAAATCACCTAAGAGGACTTTATTCCAAAAGGACACTTGACAATATAAAATTAACTAGATTGATCACATCAGCTGACAGCAGCTGCAGGGCAGCAGAGAGGACACAGGTGGGTGATCAGTTCAGAACCCTGCTGAACCACAAAAGGCCAGACATCAAGCTGGGTAAAGTAACAGGACTCCTGAGGAGAAGGACAGCCTGGGGACAGGGAGTTCTGACAGAAGACATGACTTATTTTTCCATCTCATATCTGCTAAATGCCTTAGTAATTAACAGCAGGAACATCATATATCACAATACAATAGGCATCAAGGGGCCAGAACACCATTGTAAAGTGAAGCTTCTTAGTTTAAAGGCATTAAATTCTTTCTATTAGTCATTTTCCTGAAAAAGACATTATTAATATCATACTGAATGATGTTTTAAAGTTTAACTCTACTCTGAGATTAAGCTGCAACCCGCAGGGATAAATTACTTGATTCTCTAAAATTAATTTATTTTCAAGTCTATCATTAATAGTTTGCTAAAATCTCAGCACCGTTATAGCAATAAGCAGATCCTAAAGTTCCAACTACATGCTCATAAAATTTTGATTACTCCTGTAACCATGCCATCTGGTAGCTGGGTTACAGCTAACTCTAAAAATCTTGTTGGAAGTTGGCTCAACTTCTAGCTTCTTTTTGTTCCACTATTTTGTGATAATTTGTCATGCTATTATTTTATGCTCATATGTAACAATCACCTAGCTTTATTTGTTAATATCAAGTAGTAGTCTAAGGGGTGCATATTTTAATTCATTTTAAGTTAGCATATAAAATAATGGGCATAATTCATGTTCATATTGGGTTTCCTCCTCCTTCCTAACCACTACCCACTTCTTACATTTCCTCTCTCTCTGCAAGAAAACCCTGGAAAAGCTTCCAAAACCTACATGTATGCCATTATTTTCTTCTTCTCCCTCTCACCCTCTTAATATCTCATGCCTTTTCTAGATTCACAACCTACACACACACACACACACACACACACACACACACACACACACACACTCTCACACACATCTAGTTTCTGTATATGAGAGAAGGCTTATAGTGTTTGTCTTTCTAAGTCTGGCATATTTCACTTAGCATAATAACTTCTAGTTGTATCCTGTGTCATGATTTTATTTTTCTTTATGGTGAGCACAATCCCATCAATCATTATTTAATTTCTTCAACTGTTCCCGAGTTTCCTCTATTTCAGCACTGTTCTGTGATGCATTGAGTGAACCTGTCTGTATACTCAGTGGAAAAGATTGAAGTCTATCATTGATCTGTGAGCTGCTTATTGCTATAATGGTGCTAAGATTTTAGCAAACTGTTAATGATAGATGTGAAAATAAATCTCCTGATCTATTTAAAATTCATTCTAATTTTCTTTAAATGTTGTTACACACACACACAGACATATATATATATGTATATATATATATATATTCCAAAATACATAAATACAACCTACAGTCTATCTAACATTACTTGAACCTGTTTTTGGCACTGGATAATTAGTGTGAACTTTCTGGGGTAGACAGTTTTTCCTTCTCTTAGCATTCCTTAGTTGCCCATTTATCTTGGTCTCTTGTTGAGGCCTTATGAGCTTTCTACCACTGGTGTTTTAATGTCTATTGTTATCATCCTTATTCAAGTTATGTGGAAGTTCAAGCCCAACTGCTACATCTGCACCACAACTCCTTCACCTAAGGCTCAGGGACCATCTTGGAATATTGTAAAGGCCAAAGAATGAGGATGCTATAAGACTGTGTCTTCTAGAACTGCCAGACAGACACTACAGCCATGAAGTGACATCAATATAGCTGCCTAGACACGATCTGAGGAAAGTATCTTATAAAACCTCTTAACATACTCTGGAATCCTGCAGGACTCTGAAGTCAGGCTGTTGATGGATTACATTGTGTAGAAAAGGTTTCAGCCAACTGCAAGAGGTCTAGTGGATGGGACCCCCAGATGAAGATGCAAAAAAGCAACATTTCTGAAAAAAAAAAGGTAGACTGTGAAGCCATATGGGGAAAGGGTTGATGTCACATGGGGTGTTTGGGGTTTGCACACTTGTTACAGCCCAGACCTGCTGACAAATCTTCCTAGGTGACTGAGAATCCAGTGCCTGTTGTTTCAACCTGCCATCTGCTACCCAACCAACGTCTGGAGAAAATCACCCTGGGTCCTATTATTGGGCCCTACTAGCCTTTCACTAGTCAAATGACTAACTGCTAGAGCGCAAGAGAAGATGCAAGGGAATGTTATACAGCTAAGCCTGTTCAGCATAAGTCTACAAAATGGATCCAACCCCTCAACAGAGTTGTGCATAGGGAAGCAACATTGTTGTGAAATACTTTAATTTTGGTACTTTAATAGATATTTTAATAGATATTTTAATAGAAGACATTTAAAATAGAATACATTTCCATTTATAACCTGCAGTATTTGATAATAAAGAATAATTTTAGAAGTAAAAAAGAATCTTACAATAGTAGATGTCTTAAACAATAGAGAAAATGGCAGACATAATAGAAGAGAGTTAAAGATAAGAACTTATTGACAACAAGATTAAAAAAATACATAAAGGGAATAATAATAATGAGGAACAAAAAAACCCAAACTGACTATAAAAAAGAAATCATGGTTCTAACGTTTTATACATAAAAGCCTTAAAGACATGTTCTAGCATGTAGATCACAGTATTCCAACTCAGGTTGCCAGACTTCAAGGCAAGCCCCTGTACCCTAGAAGATATTCCACTAGATTGACTTACAAATGGAAAAGAGAAAACTACTTAATAATGGTGACAATATATATTATAATCAGAAATAAATTTACAAAAGTACATTTTAATGCAACCAAAGCAAAAACTAAAGAATACAAATAAATGGGAGGAAATACAGAAATATCAGAACTTAAGTTAAGTTATTTAAGTTCAGTGAAATTTTTAGTGAAATTCTGGCTTATCATTTTTACAGGAAAATGTTGGTTTATCCACCCATGTCATTAACCAAATAACAACATACCTTGTGTGCTTCAGTTTGTAAAGGCTAAAACACCACAGGCCCTGGCTTGAGGGTGTCTATTCTGTGTGTGGTCTAAAATGTGAGGTAAAGCTGTGAGGAAAAGTTAGGGCATTTTATAAGTGAATTCACAGATGTTATTTCAATTAACACATTTAAGAAACATTCCCTAAGAAGATGAGCTTAAGTACAGGAGTAGAAGCTCAGGGCTGACCTGTCGTGTTCTGTAACCACATATCAGAAAAGAGGTAGAAGTGGAAATGGTCAGTGTGTCAGGATGAAGTGGATTCTGATGTCAGTAACAAGAAGGCAAAATGCAGCACTGGGACAGGAGCCAGGAACCACAAGCAGAGGCCACAACTGCAGCCTTGCTGTCAAGACACCAGTCCTAGCTTTCAAGAGGTGGTGGGGACTCTGCTTTTCAAGCTATGTGAGATAAGAAAGGATGGAAAATGAGAGAGTCAAGGAGCTAGCATGAACTACTGACTGGGGCACATGCAAAAGCAGAAGAGAAAAGCAGCCCTTGGACATTTCAAGCAGACACCCTGGTGCTCACTTAGAATTCATGACTTGATTGTGGAAAGATGTAAAGGTTTAAATCTCATGTGTATTTTACAAAATGTAATTTGTTTATAAGTAAAAGAATAAGTGTGAGAACAGTTTTATTAATTTTATATAAGTGGAAGAACTAGACAATATTGCAATATATATTGTAACAAAGTTATGAAAATCGGACCCTGAATGGGAAAATTAAAGGACTACCAAGGAACCATTCTTCATGAAACCAGACATAAATACAATAAAATAAATATATTCTCATGGAAGGGACTAATAGGCCCTAGTCTTAAACTGTGAACTAATGCACTGTATAGAAAGAATTATTGCATGGGACAAGCATCAGTACCTTGGTAGAAAAATCACCAGGTATGTAAAAGATTCAGGCACAGGCAGTCATTCTTCTGGAACTGTAACACAATCTTTCACACAGAAGAAATAAACTCAGATGATTTAATGATTTAACTAGAAGAAGAGTTTACCCAACCAAACCAAAAACATACAAAAAAATCTCAATTTCTCCCTCCTGACTCTCTTTCTCTCTCACACACACAACATATGCACATACTAAGCAATTTCAAACTTTTATGTGAGAAAATAATCAGAATAAGAAAATTTCCACTCATGTGATAAAACAGAATTATTAGTCTTATAACACTTTCATAAAATGTTTTAAAATATCAGTATCTCAGTAAAACTATGGGGCTAACCCAAATGAATCAGAGATGGCTGGTCTTAGATACTAAAATAAATATAACTAGTCCTTCACTACAAAATTTTACTTTGTATTTTATTTTATAATTTTGTTTAAAAATGAAAAGTTTATGGTATAATGTATTAACATATAACTATATGCACAATATATATACATTCTGCATATTATAGTACATAAGAATAACGTGCAAACAATACTTTGTGCATAAAAATATGGAATAAGTTATAAAAGTAAAACCTATATGTTATTTAATAAAAATTGTTTGTGATTAAAAAACCCTGGAAATATTTGCATAGATATTCCTTTAACATTTTGGAATATTAGTATCCAATAAAAGGAATATTTTTCTATTTACAAATAAATGAAAGAATATTTATAGAATATTGTTTAATAAATGGTAAAACATATATAAAGCAATTCTTATGGTTCTACTTTTAAACCAATAATAAAACATTTCCATATATATGTTTGCACATGTGACTGACTAAAAACACATATATTTTATATTTTGGATATACACAAAATATGCACTAAGTATGCTTTTAACTCAATATACAAAAGAAATAAAATACCAGCAATAAATCATTATGTGTGAGTACTCAACTACAAAATAAGCTATAGTATATGAATATTTTAATAATAGAGAGAAGAGTGAAGGATGATATATGCATACAATTTAAAAATATAGTCCTGTTTAAAGGATTAAGATAAATGATGAATGTGGGATGTATATAAAAATGTGTGTGTCCAAACTTATACACATACATATAACTATCAGCCATGATCAAAAATTTAGGTACTTGTCCTTGTTTTTGAAAATCTGAATTATTTTGGTTATTTTATTTACATTTCAAATGTCCCCTTCCTGGTTTAATCTCTGCAAGTTCCCCATCCTTTCCCCTTTCCCCTGCCTCTATGAGGGTTCTCTCCCCCCCCCCCCCCACTCCTGCCTCACCTCCCTAGCATCCCCTACACTGCGGCATCAAGGCTCCACATGACCAAGAGCCTCCCCCCCTATTGATGCCAGACAAGGCTATCCTCTGCTACATATGTGGCTGGAGCCATGGATCCCTCCATGTGTTTTCTTTGGTTTGTGGGTTAGTCCCTGGGAGCTCTGGGTGGTCCAGTGAGTTGATATTATTCTTCCTATGGGGTTGCAATTCTGTTGGCCTTTGTACTGTAGGCTTTCCTCTGAGATCTCTGGTCAGGTCGGGTGTGAGGGTTCAGGTGAAGGGGGAGAGAATTCGAGCAGTGAAGGGTTATCTCTTCCACTGCCTCTGCATCTTCAGCTGTTCCACCTCTGTCTCTGTCTTTGCCGCTTCAGTTACTCCAAGATGTAAGGAGGCTGGCTAGCCAGCAAGAGGTGCAGGGGAGCTTCCGGAGAGCAGATCTCTTCTCCAAGCAACAGTGTTATAGCCCTTTAGACAAAAGCTCTCAGACAACGAAGTAGTTCTCGCATACCTTTAATCCTTCTGGATAGGAATCTTATATACAGTTTTGGGGTGGGTCAGGATCTGATAGTAGGTACTTCCTATTGGCTTGGTCTGAGAACTTGGGAATATCTTGTCTACATGTGGGAAGGCGTGGTCCTGCTTCTACTTGACTGATGGCCACAAGCCTCTCTACAGGAGGCTGGGGGCGGGCGGGAGTGAGGTGACTGTAGCTATGCGATAGGGGCCTGGACTCCTGGGAGTTTAGGGAAACACCTCCTTAGGGTCACCAGGGTTTCCACCTTATCTCGACCAGGAACCAAGATATTTTTCACAGCCTGCCACCTCACACAATCCCCTTCAGCTCCTTCAGTCCTTCACCTCGCTCTGGCTGTGAGCATCCGTATCTCACAGGTATCACATATTGGTCAGTGCTGGCAGAGCTTCTCAGGGGACAGCTATATCAGGCTTCTGTCAGCAAACATTTCTTGGCATCAGCAATCATGTCTGCGTTTGGTGTCTGCAGATGAGATAGATCCTCAGGTCGGGCGGTCTCTGGGTGGCCTTTCTTTCAGTCTGCTCCACTCTTTGTCCCTGCATTTCCTTTAGACAGGAACAATTCTGGATTAAATTTTTTGAGTTGTGTGTGTGGCCCTATCCCTTAACCAGAGGCAGTGCCTAACATTGGATACAAGTTCTCTCTCCCCTTTGTGGGGTATTTTGGCTAATGTCATCCCTGTTGGGTCCTGGGAACCTCTTGCTTCCCTGGCATCGGTGGCTACTCCCAGTTCCCCATCCATCACTGCTACACAACTTCTCCATTCAATTTCCTGACCCTCTGTACTTCTCTTTGTTCTGTCAATTCAGTTCAATCAAAAATAAATTCCTCGTTGTTTGTTTCCTTTCTGCTGAAAATGAATTCTGTGAACTGTCTAAAAGTGACTTTATCTCTGGTTTGTGCAAATAGGTCCCGAGTAGGGAATTCCAGGCTGAATGTGTTTAGTTGCGTTGTGATATCACTTCACCATCTTCTGGACTTGTTTCATGCCATAATCAGCAATTATTTGTATCATAGTTTCTTTGCACATTTTTCTTACAGTCTGTCTTCAAGATTCTTTTATTTTTCTGCAACTTCCAATGTTTAAAATTTGTTTTGACTAAATGTGACTCTTACTATGTTCAACCAGTTTGACAGTTATGGATATTCATAGATGTGTAGTTTTATTTTTTAAGGGAATGCTCTGGCAATTATTTCTTCCTCTTTCTCCCTCCTTTTCTCTCCTTCCCCTTCCCCACTTCTCCTCCTATTTCCTTATCGGTTCTAACTTGCCTATTCACTAAATAATTTAGTATTTTCTATCCCATTCGTGGAGTCTGTTCTTCAGACTAAGTTGCTTCTGGCATTCTTGGTCTTTCACTTTCCATCCCCATTTGTTTCAGATAGCTGATGAAATATTCATTTCATTTAGTATATTTTTCCCCTTGAATCTATTTTGTACTTAATCTATTAAAATTATTTTCATTTATATGTTTTCTTCATTTAAGTTTTCTTTTAAATCCTTGTACCATCTACAATGAGTCATTCACTATCTTTTAGAGCTAATTCTGTGATCTGTATCACATCACCACTAGTTGCCACCAATCTTATTTTCCCAATTAGTCTTCTTCATAACTCTAGTATTGCTAATAATATAACTGTACGCTTAGAACCTCCAAATCATCCCTGCACTCTCTTGGAAACCCCATTTGTTCATCTCTTTCTCCCACCCCTGGTTACATGGAAATTTTTCAAACAAAGGAATGGCAGGAGAAGCTCAGTTCCCAGTTTCTGCTCAGTTCCCAGGGCATCCAAATATGCCTGGCCAGGAGCTCAGCTTTTGATGATATAAGTGCACAATCCTAGCTCCTGGATGATGTGTCATAAGCCCCTCCCCCAGGATCTACAAACCCCCCTCTCCTTAGCCCGGTGTTCACACTTCTCTGATGTCATTTCCTGAGACCTATGGATCTTCCAGAGAGTTGCTCCCCAAAAACCTACTTTTATACAGTTTAATTTGATTCAGTTTGGCTTGTTATATTGAAGAAGTTTATTATTTTGGCAAAACCTCTTAATACAGAATATTAAAGGGATGGATTTTTACAACTAATATTCTGTTGTATCATTTTGATTGGTGTTTGATAACGTACTGATGAGTGGTTAATGTAGCACTTCAACATATTTAATTTTTGATACGCTTTTTAAACATTCTACAGGATTGGGCTAAGTAGCCCCCACTTTAAACTTTGTGGGTTCCTAATTGTGTCTGGATGGCTTCCCTGCTGATGCCCCTGTGTTTTGAGGTTGTTTTGGTAACTAACCTCTTTGTTTCTCCCTTGATCAGATTACAAAGCTAGGTCTTGTGTTATGTTTTTTTAGAATTCTTACAGCTTTGCTTTCCATCCAAACACTAAGAAACCTTCATACATTTTCAGAGAATTCTCTATCTGTGCTCATATTCTTTCAGTTTTTCTTTACTAAAACTTTCAACTCTTCTGCCTACTAACATGGGCCATACCCCTCCCCACCCCACCACCCCCACACAGTGTTTCTTTTGTGCTCTACTTGCACACTCCCTCTCTGGAGAATCCAAACACTATTGAAAATATGGAGTGCATGGTGTTTATTCTGTTACCTCCAGTTGGGAGCGACTTTTGTATTTCCTATGTTAATCATCTGTCAGTGTTCCCTAGTGTATTGTATAAAATGTTTACATTGTTGCTCTTGGAAAGGTTGGTTAGTTTATCATGGATATAGTTGTTGATTGTATGGTTTCTTCCTTCTTTCTATTTTCATGTGTAAATTAGATCTTTAAAACACACACGCACACATAAATATACATATAGCCATACAATGAGTAAACATACAGATAATTCCTGCTTTTGTACGCGTCTTGAGGAATTATACACTTAAGAGTTCAAGTAAAAGTCCATAGTACCAGGCACGAGAAGTAGCTCTGTGGTTGTGAGCACTCACTGCTCTTGTAGGGAACCTGATTGGTGCCCAACAGCCATGTGGGAGCCCAGAACTGATGTAACTCCAGTTCAAGGAGGTTTGACACACTCCACATATATGCAGGCACAAGACACACATGCTAGCACTCACAAACATATATAAAATAACTACTGTTTAAAAAATACTCTATAGTATCCAAATAACTCAAGAACATGTTAAGCTGTTTTTAATAAATAAACTTAAGGCAGGAATGGACAAACTGGGATGAACAAGGTCACACTAATTTCAATTGAAGTTTTTCTGCAAATGGCACTAACAGAGATCAGTGAATAAGATTTATGGACTTTAAATGAAAAATGCTTAATTTTATGGACTTGGTGATGACTTATCCCCAAGGTTCCACATTCAGGTATAGAGATAGAACAATTGTGGTTGAGTCTCAACCTAGACTACAAGGTGATATCTTGTCTCAGGACAAGCAATTAAGGAAAAGGTTCAAATATGGCATCACTAACCATTGGAATATATAAGATATTTAAAACTTAAAGGGAATTTTGCCAAAAGTCTTTCAAAAATTCCTGTTATATAAGGAGAAAATTAATTCATCAGCTCCCCTTTTCTAGCTGAAATCTCAAGTGGAACAAAATTAGAGCTATCCCTATGAAAACGATAAAATAGAGAGTTTCAATGGATAGCAATCCCATCATAACAAAATAATGCCATTTTCATAGCTTAAGAGATGTAATCTACCTCAATGCCAGGCTCAATGCCGCCTCACGTGGGCCCTGTTGAAGACTGTGTCTCATGTTAGCACTGCCTGAAGTCTCATTGATATCTGAAGGACATGCTGAGTGCAATCATACGCACATGAGAGGCTTGCACTGCAACCTAAGGCCACGATGGTGCCATGCTGTTGCCAGAAATCATTTGGAGGCCCACGATCCATGTGAAAAACAAGGAAGCTACTTTGGCTATGATGTCACTGACTGCAGTCACACTGTTGAGAGGTTGGAACATGGAAAGCTTCTGTAATAATCACAACCCCTTCTCCCCATTACTACTCAAAAGTAACCGTCTAGACAGGAATCTATCAAAGAGAACTTTTCAAAAGTTTAATGGAGATGCTGGAGTGTTGCTCTCTCCACAATCGATGGCTTCTGGCAAAGATGCAGGAGGAAAAAGATTGAGATCTATTCAAGGGTAGGCCATTGAGAGTTTGGCTGTGCTCCAGTGACTTTAGGAATAACACAGATTGGATTTGTTCTCTCTATTTTTTCATTTTTTTAATTATTATTTTTAATTTTATTTTTTGGGAGGGAGAGTTCACACAGGTTGGGGGCAAACATGGAAGAACTAGGAGATGAGTGTGATCAGGATACATGATGTGAAATTACAAGGGAATCAATGAAAAAGATGTAATCTAGCCTTAAATAATGTTTTCTTACTTTAAAAATGATAAAAATGTGCAACTTTGTCTGAAAATTACATAGTTTTAGAATGCCGACTGTATTAGTGGAAAAATGAGATAAATCATGGTGATAAAAGATCATCATCATCACGGAGCACTGTCATCCATCATTTTAAATAGATCCTCTGTTCATCATCTACTTAAACCAGAATGCTCAAATGATCATAATTAATTACAATAACTCACACTAAAAATAAACACCAACAACATTCAGTGTGCTTTTAGGATGGCACATAAGTAGATTCCAACTGCTTGTCACCTTGAACAGTAATCCCAGTGTGTTCTGCTAACCACACTCAATGCAGAGCACACATCCAAAGGACAAGCTATCGTACTGCAACAGCTGTGCTGTTTCTCAAAATAAATTGGCCAAGTGCTGAGCTAAAGTAAAATCCCCATGGCAACGTAGATATAGCCTTAATCATAAAATATATGTGTACATTTTAAGTTAATATTACATAATTAAATTTCATAACTTGGATATTCTACAGTGAGAGGATATAAGCATTGCACACTACCGAGGTTTCACATTTTTGACAAAAATGTCAAGATAAACGTACTCCCTGACTATTTCTTACTCTGTTTTCCAGAATTCTGGTATAATATTTCCAAAGAGAATATATTGTGGTTGTAGGGTGCAATCATAAACAAGCTTCCTAGTCTCTTCAAAAAATAAAATTACATTTGAAGGTTTATTTTATATATAATGATTTCACCCGATATAGTTTTTTTGCAAAAAAATGGATTATTTGCTATAAAACACATGGCTTGTTTAAAATAATTTTATTATAAGAGAAGTAAGCGAGTATAAATCAAGTACATGAGTATGGTAAAATCAATGATTAAGCAAGAAATTCAGATTTCTCTCCTCTAAGGAACTACCTTATGCTTGCAAGGTTTGAGGGAAACAAATCATTAAACAGTCTAAAATATAATTAAGAAGAAGAATGCTTCTGGTTAAGGTAATTAAAGTGTTACTGTAATTAAATGATAAGCTATTGGGTATATAAGAATCAAATTAAAGCAAATTTAGAAAACCAAAACATGACTTTAGCAATTGATCACTTAAAAAAATCTTCCATCCAATATCTGAGAAATATCAAACTCAATAGCCACTGAGGAAATGGCAATGGTTTTCAGATTTTGGCTACAAAGTGAATATTGGCTTTTTCTTCCTTAATTCAGTTCTGTCAAATACAGAGATCAAATGATTGATTGAAATATATTACACATGAGTAAATTTATTAAAATCAGGATTACAGAGAGCAATTGTATCTGCATAGAATGGAATGTCAGGAATCCTTCTAAATAATTATTACTAGGGATTGTGAGGCAATTTTCTAGGAAATTTAAACATTTCATTTTGCAGGGAAATGCTGAAAACCAGAAGATAAATAACTCAAAATAACTTCAGGAAGTCAATGAAACTAGTAAGCCCCTCCTTTCTAAGAATAAGCAAAAAAGGTTGCTGAAAGTCACTCTCTGATGACCCAACCTCAAAGAAGACTCGAAACTAGACTAGCTGTCTAGAAGAATCAGAAATCAGACAAGCTAGCTAGAAGAGGTTTAGACTGACTGAGACACCTGCAAATGATACTGCCCAGTCTGTTGAATTACCAATAGACTATGCAATGTGCTTTAGGTTCTCAGCTTTTGTGAGCTGTCATCACCCACGCTGGAGTGGGCCTTGGTGATACATCTCTCTTTAAGACATTCTGTTCCTGTAAGTAACTCCTTACCCTATTCTTGTAACCCAAACAAAACTCAATGATTCATCAAGTTATACTTTGGCTTTATCAGTACTTTGATCTATCTTTGGTTCCCAGTCTGGGGTGAGTAGTCATGTGTGTTGTGTTGTATTTTCTCAGGAAAAGTATTCTCACACAATAGTAGTCAAAGGGTAGAAATATAAAAGAAAATAAATTTTGAATCAAATATTTTCATCTTCTTGTGATCTGGATGCCCAGTACTTAAAAATCATTTCCAAATTTGTATATATTAGTCAGGCTTCTCTAGAGGAGTAGAACTGATAGAATGAACATATGTACAGGTAATATATTTATTACAGAGAATTATGGGTTGTGGCCTAGGTAGTTCAACAATAGCTGTCTCATGATGAAAAGGCCAAAAATGTGGAAGTTGTGCAGTCCATGAGATTAGGTGTTTCAACAGTCCGGATCTGGAGCTGGAGTCCTGATGGTTTCCTAGAGAGCTGCTAGTCTTCTGCCTACCTTTGAATCCTAGGGGTGTAGTTTCCAATGCCAGTGAAGAAATTCCTCAGTAACAGGATAGACAAACTTGCCAGCGTCAATGATGACAAAACATTCCTTCTTCCATGTTCTTTTATGAGGGATGCCCAGATTTAGGATAGGTCTTTTTTCCTCCAATAACATAATCAAGAAAATCTCTTATCGGTATGTGCAGACGCTTGGGTTTTTGTTGATATTATATGTAGTCAGGTTAACAACTAACAGGAGTCATCAGACAGTACATACATAATATATGTCCAGAAGACCAACATTGGTCAAGGGATAGCTGTGTGCTGCGTAACCTAGACAAAGTGTTAAGGTCAAGTAGGATTACATATGGTACATAATGAAAAATACAGACAGTAAAGGCTGACACTTAAAAAGGTTACGGAAAAATTAATGGTATAACAACTCGATAGCAAAAGAATGCTCTAAAATAGTCTTTAAAATTAACCAAAATTATACATTGCCATTTTTGATGACAAGAGAGGTTTTAAATGTCCACATTAATATATTCATAGATTATGCTTATGGTTTACAAATTATACTTATATTTTAAAATATACCCTATAAATTGTATATTAAAATATAAATTATATCTTAAAAGAACAATAGAGATTTTGAAGTATTCTATATATACTTAGTATAGTATTATTAAATTACATTGATTTCATATATTTCCAATTTTATCTTTCAAATAAAATATTTTGACACTAAGATGAGTGATGTCCATTTTATTATTTAACCTTATTTGTATTTTTACATTCTTCTGATAATATTCAGAACTAATTTGCTACTTTTATTATTGATAGAATTATATTGCATATGGTGTTGGATTTCATCAAGACACTGTTTTCAGCATGTGTTTGACTATATTCATATCCAATTATCTCTTTTTGTCTTCTTCCCAATTACTCCTTGTGGATTTCTCTTTCCTCAGCTTTCACATTATATATGTGTGGTATACATGCACAAATTTATATACTTGGCTTTAAGAATCCATAAAAAGTTAAGATTCATAAATGAGAGAAAACTTAATACTTGTATTTCAGACTCTTTCCAGAGACTCATGTTGAAATTGAGGAAATATAAAGCTTTCCTTAAAGCTTATCCATACTCCTGCAAACGGTATAATCTCATTCTGGCTTTCAGAGTCTTCATTTAAAAACCAGGTGTTATTATACTGGGACTGCTACATACAACTATATCCGTTGGTCATTTTCCCTTGCATCTTTTAATATCCTTCCTTAGTTCTGTACATTTAGACTTTTTATTATTAAGTATCATGGTGAATTTCTATTTTGGTTCAAGTCCATCTGGTGTTCTGTATGATTCTTGTGCCTTAATTAAGCACCTACTTCTTTATGTTGGAGAAATTTTCTTCTATGATTTTGTCAAAAATATTTTATGTGCCTTTGACCTGGGTTTATTCTCTTTCAATGTCTATTATTCATAGGCTTTGTCCTTTCACACTGTCACAAATTACTATGTGTTTTGTACCTGGAGATTTTTAGATGTCATCTTTTCTTAGTTTGAGCTGTCCATTTCTTCTACCTTATTTTTAAGATCTGATATTCTGTCTTCTTTGTTTGTAATATATTGGTGAATCTTACCTCTGAAGTTTTTGTTTGGAATTCTTAGTTTTTATTCCTACATTTAATTCAGTTTGGATTAAGTGATTCTGTTTCTTTGTTAAATTCTAATTTCATGTCTAGAAATGTTTTCTTTATTTCACTGAAACTGTTTGAGTGTTTTCATGCTGTTCATTAAGCCATTTATTTGTATCCTCTTGAAGGTCCTTAAATATAGTCATAATTTTTATTGTGAAGTTTGGTTATGTGTGCTTCAGCTAAACTGTTTTTCTTGTGGTCTGTTTCAATAAGTTTCCTAGTCTCTAGAGGATGTATATTGCTTGTAGTTTTGTTTGTGTTTTTGCACTGAGATCTAGACATCTGGAGTTATGGCATGTGAAGTTTTTTTTTTCTGTAAACATCTGGACTCATCTTTGTTGTGTGGGTGTTTCATTCTTTGATTGCTGTTTCTCACTCTGAATCACAGCCAAATGTAATGACTGCGGAATCCCTGGCAGAGAGCATTTCTCTAAGGCAGCTGGTATCTCAAAGGAAGGGAGATGATTTAGTAGAAAAGGCTGAAAGTGTTGATAAAAAGAAATAGTGGGGTCCTAGGTCCACATTAAGGGGCACAGTCCTCAGGGATGAGGGTGGGCTGGGAAGTAAGGTTCTTGCTGGCTTACTGTACCCAGCCTGAAAGTAAGTCTGGAGACAATGGTATGGGGAGGAAAAAGCAAAATAAAGGTTGCCTAATTAATCCTAGCCTGGTTAATTAATCCTAGTTAATGGTAGAGAGTATGTGTGGGTATCACAAAGGAATGAGGATGGACTAGAATAAGTCTTAAGTTCCTTGAAAGAACTAGATGAATCCCAGTTCTGCATTAAGAGGCAGGGTCTCCAAGGATTGGAGATGAGGTGGGAGAAGTAACTTCTGCAGGTGGGCTGCTACAGGTCTAAGTGTCAGTCTGGAGAGAATGGAATAGAGGACAGGAAGGATAGTAAATATTGCCTAATGAGGTCCAGCCTACTATGGCCATTGGTGCTTCCTGTTAGTAAATTTTCTGTGGTTTGGAGGAGACATAAAGAATGGCAAATGGTTTAGAAGGAAAGACAGGAAGGACTTTTTCCCAACTTATTGTTCCAATTCTCAAAAAGTGGATATATGGTATTGGAACATTTGTTAGATTGTTTTAATGTACCTATATATCTTCAGCGTACATATTTTCATCATTGAAGTGAACTACATTACAACACAGTTGAAGTTTTATTTCCTCCCACTAGACTAGAAATGTATTGCAGTGGCTAAATTCTCATTCAGTGCACTTGGAGCATCAAACATGAACACAAATAAATGGAAATGCTTGCAATAAAAATATAGGTATAGTCAAATGATTGCTTTTTCTACTCCAATAATTTAGAAAATATAACAAAATCTGATACATGAGATATTAATATTAAGTTAATTATTCCAGTCTCAGAAACAAAAATATTACATGTTTTATCTTATTTCTTACACATCAATAACTAAACACTATTAAAACAGATAATTATATATGTGCTGGTGACATGAAAGGGAGCATGATACTCTAGAGTTACACTAGGACTAATGGGAGGTGAATTTGTGACAAGGGGGAGGGTAATAGAGTGTTCATATTACATACTTTCTCTAAAATGACCTTATGTAAACTTATAGTGTATAAAGGAAAAAAAATAAAACCACCGTTATAAAAGAAACAATGACAATAAAGTGTGTAAAGAGACTCTAGTTACTAAGGGTAGAAATGGAAAGGAAAGAAGTAGAATAAGATTGGTAACAACATATAAAATATAAAGAGGACTATAAACAGAATACTGAAACTAGAAAGGAGTTGATGCACTTCCAGTTAAACATAGAATGAGAAGTGAAGAGTAAAAGTATATAGTCATTCAACCAGTAGCAATGACAGCAGGGCAAATCTGGTTCACAAAATTGAAATTATGTACTAAATTAGGCAAGCACAAAAGTAATGAAATGTATTAGCCCTCTATTGGATATAGGATTGGTAAAGATGTTTTCCCAAAATGTTGGATGATCTTTTGTCCTAGGACTAATATCCAATATATACAAAGAACTGAAGAAGTTAGACTCCAGAGAACCAAACAACCCTATTAAAAATGGGGTACAGAACTAAACAAAAACTTCCTGAGGAATTTTGAATGGCTAAAAAGCACCTAAAGAAAAGTTCCTCATCCTTAGTCATCAGGGAAATACAAATCGAAACCACACTAAGATTCCACCTCACACTAGTTAGAATGGCTAAGACCAAAAAATCAGGTGACAGTAGATGCTGGTGAGGACATGGAGAAAGAGGAACACTCCTTCATTGTTGGTGGGACTGCAAGCTGGTACAACCACTCTGGAAGTAAGTTTCATGGTTCCACAGAAAATTGGACATAGTACTACCTGAGGACCCAGCTATACCACTTCTGGGCATATACCAAAAGATGCTCCAACACATAACAAGGACACATGCTCCACTATGTTAATATCAGCCTTATATATAATAGTCAGGAGCTAGAAAGAACCCAGATACCCTTCAACAGAGGAATGGGTACAGAAAATGTGGTACATTTACACAATGGAGTAGTACTCAGCTATTAAAAACAATGACTTCATGAAATTCTTAGGCAAATGGATGGAACTAGAAAATATCACCCTGAGTGATCCAAAAAGAACACACATGGTATGCACTCAGTGATAAGTGGATATTAGTCCAAAAGCTAAGATACTCAAGATACAATTTACAGACCACACGAATCTCAAGAAGAAGGAAGATCAAAGCATGGATACTTCAGTCCTTCTTAAAAGGGGGAACAAAATAGTTACAGGAAAAAATACAGAGACAAAGTGTGGAGCAGAGACTGAAGACATCCAGGACTGCCACACCTCGGGATCCATTCCACATACTGTCACCAAACTAGACACTAGTGTGGACGCCAAGAAGTGCATGCTGACAGGAGCATGATATAGCTGTCTCCTGAGAGGCTCTGCCAGAGCCTGACAGATACAGAAGAGGATGCTCACAGCCAACCATCTGACTGAGAAAGGGGTCCACAATGGAGGAGTTAGAGATAGGAATGAAGGACCTGAAGTGATTTGCAACCCCTTTGGAAGAACAACAACATCAACCAACCAGATACCCTAGAGCTCCCAGGGACTAAACCATCAACCAAAGAGTATACATGGAATGACCCATGACTCCATTCGCATATGTAGCCAGAATGGCCTAGTTGGACATCAATGGGAAGAGAGGCCCTTGGTCCTGTGAAGGCTCGATGCTCCAGTGTAGGGGAATGCTAAGGCAGGGAGGCAGGAGGGAATGGGAGGGGGTGTGAGTGAGCACTCTCCTAGAAGCAGGGGGATGGGGGATGAGATTGGGGTTTTCTAGAGGGGAAACCAGGAAATGGCATAACATTTGAAATGCAAATAAAGAAAAATATCCAATGAAAAAGTTTTAAAAAAGGAACTTAATAAAAGAAAGGTATAGAAGTGGCAAAAAGATTAGGAAAACATATCCAACTATTTTTAGCATGTCAAAAAAGCTATGTGTGGGAATGGGGCAGAATCAGCTTCATAGTATTTTATAGCTTGAAAATAAAAAGTATTTTGGAGTCAGTTTAAGACACATTTCAAACAAATTTTAATTGTGTGGAAAAAAAGTAATGAAAGAAGAACTAGGAATTAGTGTAAACTCTAGGTTTGTTTCCTCACCTCTTACAGAGATAGGGCCTATGTCTGCTTTACCTCTACAGAGGCAAGATGTGGGTGCTGGTTATGTCCTTGTGATTTTTTTTGTGTGTGTGTGTGTGAAGGCTTTGCATATCTGGATTCCTCCTGCAGTCCCCCATGAGACTTCTCCACAGATGCCTCACCTGCCTCTGTTTGAGTCTTTGCCTGTGGGCAGGGTGTGAGTGTGGGGATTAACTCTATTTGGCATATTCCTAACCGTGATTCAGGTCAGATTCCCCCCTGGTGGTATACTCTTCTATTTTGTCTCAATTAAACAATCTTTATACTGTTACTGGAGGTCTTCTGCAGGCCAGGTCTGAGAATACAGCAGCATGGCACTTGTTCCAGGTTCTTAGAGTTGGCGATGTAATGAAGAACTCCTTCCTTCTCTCCCTCTCTCTTGCTCATTATTTCTCTCATTTCTTCACCACTCCTCCTCTTCTCCTTTTTCTTTAGATTTATTTTACTTTTTAATTGTATATGTTTGTATTATTACTTTTCTCTGAATTAAAGTTTCATTTTTATGATAAAATAGTTTTTCTCAAATTTAATTATGAGGACTTCTACATTACTCCCACTCAAACTTCTCTTGTACTCCCAACGCTTTCCCATACTCACTTTTAATTTAATTACTGTGGATACACATATACACAAACGCAAGTGTAATTAACCTACTGAGCCCTCTGCCTTTGCTTGTTTGTATGTGTCCACACTTGGGATCGGACCACCTATGAGGTGGTCCCTTGAGAAAATTGTTTCTCCTTCTCTTAGCAGCCATTGTTCACCTATAACATTTAATGTGTACTAGATCAATGGGAAATTTCCTCTCAACATAGGCAAGTCAACAGATATTGTCACTATGCTGCTTTTGCTGAGGTGACTATATATGTATCTTATTATTTATTATCTGTGTGTGTGTGTGTGTGTTTGCATGCACATATGTGCACCTGACCACTGACTCAAAAAGAGACACCAGATTTTCCGAAATGAAGTTATAAGTGGTTGCAAACTATCAAACATGTGTACGGAAATGGAAAACTAATCCACTGAGGGCACTTTTAGTTGAGGAACCATCTCTCCAGGCCCTCTGCTTCTCTCCTGTTCTCACTTGTCCTTCTTTCCCCTCCCCCATCTCCTCTCCTCTCCTCTTCTCTCTTCTCCACTCCCTTCCATTTCTCTTTCTCTTCTCTTCTTTCCTCTTCTCTCATCTCTTTAGAATGTCCGCAGTGAAACTCTTCTCTATTTCTAGTAAACTGTGGTTCAGTTCCCATGAAGTTGCACTTACTATTGTGACATCACTACTCAGTTGGGACTAACCACACCAGAAGGCAATCTAGTCTCTCTCCTTATGCTTTCAAATTTCTTGGTTCTTCTGCTACTGAAGCCAGTGTTTTTCTGAAGCTGCACTCATTATAGGTTGTCTGTATTCTAACGATAACAGATTTATTCCCTGTAGACATGATCTGCCTATGCATCAGTGTTGTATACATCTTGAATCAGTAATTACTGTTATATAATAGAATTTCATTGAATTATGCATGATCTCTAATACAAGTTTGGCATCTTAAATATATTGATCATCATATAATCATAGATTAATTAAACCAATTACAACTTAATCTGTAATATTTAGTTTCCTTGTCAATATTGTAGAAAAGAATTTATATACATTTAGTCATCTACTTTTGTTTATGTTGTGGAGCCTGAAATCATAAACAAGGCTTTACATATGCTAATCACATTGTACACTATGTATATGTATGTGTGTGTGTGTGTGTGTGTGTGTGTGTATTCTCTATACCTATTTGAATCTAACAAATTTAAAAATTTTATCCTATGAAACTACTTCCTCACACAAGTTAATGACTATTTCCATGAATACAATGTGGTTCAGTTGATCTCTCTTAGTTCCTTTCAGGACACAAAGGTTTGCAGGTTTTCTATGGAAAGATATTTAGTTTTTTTCATACAATACATATATATATATAATATATTATATAAATAAGTGTAATATATAAAGTGCTGTTTTAGTTGATTAGACAGCGTGCGTCAGAGATAGGATACACCCAACTCTCTCAAAAACAACACAGAAAAAAGAAGCAACTTAAAAGAGTAGCACACAGAGAGAGGGAGGAGGAAGTAGTTTGACCAGGGTAGTTTTACAGAAACAGGTGGGAGGTGAAGATAAAACAAGCCAGAGAATGAGAAAGATCCAGAAGATTAGAACAATTTGACAGAGTTAGTTTGAGGCCAAGCAAAGCAATCCAGTGAGAAGGTGAAAGAAGCCAGATTGACTCCATTAGCTTGTAGGAGAGTTTGAGCCAGAACAGCTGAGTTGAACCACTCAGCCAGAGTTCAGAAAGAACCAGGAAGGGTAAACTTCTTGAGCAGTAACCCTCTGAGAGAGCAAATTACAACTGGCAATAAAGGCTATATTTACATATTTAGGATTAGATAACCTATCAAGACCTGTCCCCAGAGAAGACTCACTCAACATTATTTACTACTTGTAGTTCTTCATAGAGGGATAAGGCCCTGTAATGCTTTTTAGAGATATTCGGCTCACAGTTTCATGTCTTCTTGTCCCAATCTCTTGAGGATGTACTTAAGAATACAAACTAGAGCAATTACTCACCGTGCTTTCTATATAAATCCTACAGTTTTTTTTCCTCTATGTAAGTTCAAATAACCTCATCCTTCTTCAATTTCTTTATGAATTTTCAGTTCTATACTAATGTGCACAATTATGATTGTGTTTTTTCTAACACTACAGTATGTGACTCCAGGAAGAAGACTCAGACAATGAAAGTTAAGCCTCTTTTAAGAGCCATTGTTTTCAGTGACCATAACACTAAACAGTAAATGAAAATCTATTTAAGATTACAAACTGAAAAAAAAAACAGGTTACCTAATAGTTTTTAAGTGAATTATTTATAATTGACTCTCATCCCATCATGCTGGGAATAAGAAAAATACATTTTCTAAGTTTAGAATTACTACTATTCTTCATAGCATTTGACTATTGGAGAAGGCTGGAGGGATAAAATCTACATCTAAAACCTAAATAAGTAGTCAAAACATCTAAACTACTAACAAATATTCTTCCTATTAAGGAAAAATAGCTGAAATACCCAGCACTGGGTCTATGAAACCTGAAGAGATCACTTCTAGTAGATAGACAGTGTCCCCAGTAAAGGGATGGGGCCACCCACCTACCTTCAAAGTGTTGACCCCCAAATTGTTTCTGTTTTAAAGAAATGCAGGGACAAAAATGGAGCAAAGATTAAGGAAAGGACATCCAATGACCAGTCCAACTTGGTATCCATCCCATGGGCAGGCACCAAGCCTAACACTATTTTTGATGCCATGTTGTGCTTGCTGACAGGAGCCTAACATGCTGAACTCTGAGAGGCTCTGCCAGCCGGTGACTGAAACAGACATAGATACTTACAGCAAACCATTGGACTTAGGTCAGAGACCCCTATGGAAGGGCTAAGGAAAGGATTAAAGGAACTGAAGGGGATGGCAAACCCATAGGAAGGCAAACAGTATCAACTATCTTGAATCCTTGGGAGCTTCCAGAGATTAAGCCACAAACCAAGGCTGGTACATGAGTTGTTCCATGGTCCCTGGCACATATGTAGAAGAGACTGCCTTCTGGCCTCAATGGGAGAGGATAAGCCTAATCCTCTAGAGACTTGATACCCCAGGGAAGAAGGATACTGGGGTGGGTGAGGTGGGGCGATGAATAGGTAAAGGGATTGGGTGGGTGGGTAGGCTGAAAAGTACCCTCACAGAGGAAAAAGGGAAGGTATGGGGTGAAGAAGTCTGAAAGGGGGGACCAGGAAGGGAACAACATTGGGAATGTAAATAAAAATATAATTTAATAAATATTTTAAAACATTTTTTCCAAAAAAAGAAAAACAGGAAGAAAATATGTTATTTTGCTTTATCAAGTTCTTAAAATAGCTTCTTTACCTGACTTGTAGTTAATATTCAAAGAGATCTGTCCAAAGGGTTTTTATCAACAGTGTACAATATTAAAATAAGAAAAATAGTTTATGGGAAATATCTTTATGGGAAATATTTATGTTGTGGAACTTATTAAAACACACAAATATTCTGTTTTGTACTACTAGTAAATATTTTGAATTTAAAAATATTCCAGACTCCATAATTGTATTTTAAGCATATTTTAACCTAGAGAGCACATATCAATAATCTATTTGGCCCTTAAAATTAAGCCATATTCATTTTCATAGGATGTTAGCTAGCATTCTTATTTCTTAGATTTGTGCAATGAGGTATTATGAAAATTTAAAGTTTCACAATAGATAATGTTTACCAGCTAACTTGGGATATGAGAAAATGTGACTGAATAACTTAAATATTCATTCTATCAATTCTCTATCTTCGTAGAACCTTGTTTTATACAACCAGATGTGGAGTTTGCCCTCATCATTGGCTCCCTATACTAAACTTATTACCAACTACCTGCCTAGAGTCAATCGATTTTCATCAAAATATCATAAAGTGTACAGAACACTTATCTCTCAATGGCCAGGAAATGAGATTAAATGTTTTCAAAGTAATGAATAGGTAAAAGAAGTCTTTGCTAATGCTTGATTTCTTGTATTGTGTAGAGTCCAGTTTAATTTTGACAGAAACAAAACTTTGATTTATAGATTGGCTAATGGCATTATTCACAGAAGAAATTTGGCTTCTAAATTCTATATTCATGATTTATAACAGCAAAGATATATTGCTTCCTGTTAAAAGAAACATTTTTAATTGTGAAAATAGCAGGATAGGAATAATTTATGCTGTATGTTTTGCTAAAGTTTTAAAGGAACAAACATCAGTTGTTTAACTCTTGCAATCTAGGAATTTATTTAAGGTTAGCATGATTCACACTTTTCCAAAATAATTGCCACCTCGTGTTACAATTTATAAATTGTGTTGGAGTATGCAATCTGAGTCTGTATTTGTACAGCAAATGACCCAGAACACTGCACTTGGGAAATGATCAACAGTGACCCTTGATTATATAGAACTCTTACAGACAGTAGCCGTGGCTGTGCTCACAATAGCAATGAATATGTGCTTCTATGTTTAAGAGTGATTTGTTCCTACCAGTATGTGAGCCAATCTGTTTTGTGCTTACTGTAGCTATATTTGTGTGCTGTATTAATGTTCAGATAAAGTGCATTATAATGATTAAGTCAAGATATGATAAATTTGTGTAGCATCAAGATTCATTTATCACTTTGACAGCAAGAATATTCTTATGGTTGGATGCAACTGGGCAGAAGTATAAAAGTTATTGAAATGGATTTGAAATTTATCTTCTTTGACTAAAAGGCTCATATCCTTACTATACTAACTATCCTAAGTTACTGTTTCCAATGGCTAGTAATGTTAAGGACAGAAAAATTATTTCAAGCATCTTTGGAATTTATGCATCTTAGGATTTCTTCCCCTCACAGAAAAATAAAATATCTGTGTATCTCTAGATTTGATTTGGTTTTATTTTAAAGCAACTAATGAGATCATCATATATTGTAATGGAGTTTAAGCTACTTACAACAAAAATCAAAGAAGTGAGTGAAGCACCAGTCTACTAAATATCTGTATCTATTATGCTGACTCTATGTGAAGGAGGATCATTTTCTAAAGCAAACCTCTAAACTGCCACTGCCAAGCTTAATAGTCAGTGGACAGCTAATTCCCTGAGTCAAGTCTAAATCTTTATGAAATCATCAACAATATTGACTTCTTTTACAGTCCTTCCTGAACTTTGATTGTATTGTTTAAATGTTTAATTTATTTTGGGGGGTGTCAGAGTGGTCTGTTGTCCATTATCTAGGTCCTGGTTTGTCAGATTTTGCATATTTTTATATTGTGACTTCTTATGTACCTCATAACTGAAAAATTTTAAGCACCTACTCAGACGTTTTCCAGTTAGGTTCACCATCAGACAGCACTTTTTTTTTTTTTACAGTTTTCCAAAATACATTATTAATATTTTTCATAAAGCATCGCTTCTTTCCTTTCAACAAAACACTATGAAAAATCTTTTCTGGAAATGTGATCTATGGGTTCTCCTCTTATGTGTTCTATAATTATTGTATTATAAACACAGTATAAAGAGTGATGAAAATTTGAGGTCTACTCTTTTATCACAAATTTCAACCAAGGCAACCATATCAAAATTTTTACTGTTATTTCACACTCTATATTTAGGTACAGAATTTGATACAGGCATTGTGTCAGTTAGTTTCTGTCTGTGTTTTATTAAATTAATTTCTCTGAAATATTATTATTCACAAATTTTTATTTATACCTACAACTATAGAACCTCAATAAATTTGCATTAAAAGTATTGTACATTACCTTAGTTAGGGTTTTATGGCTATGAAGATACTCCATAATCATGCAATTTCTATAAAGGAAACCATTTGATGGGGGTTGACTTACAGTTTCAGAGGTTCAGACCATTACTGTCAGGACAAGGAGTATGGCAGCATGCAGGCAGACATGTGGTGGAGAAGGAGCTGAGATGTCTACATCTTGATCTAGAAGGAGAGTGCCATGCTAGATCTAGCTTGAGCATATGAGACCTCAAAGCCTGCTTCTACAATGACACACTTCCTCCAACAAGTCCTCAGCTACTCAAACAAGGGCACACTTCCTAACAGCACCACTCCCTATAGGAAATCATTCAAACATATGAGGCTTCAGAGGCCATTCCTATTCAAACCACCACATAAAGTTAAATTTAATTGAGTTCTTCCAAATCTATTTATGTTTACTTCAACATATCTGGGTGGAGTTTACATTTTCTTCCACATGTATGTAGTTCTGGCAATTCAAATTCAGCTGTTCCTCACCCAGAAATAAAAACCCAAATATGAGTTCATTCCTCTAGACATACTTGAAGGTGAAAGAAGAGAGCAGACTCAACAGAGTTTTGACATTCAGGCTGGGGCTCATAAATCTACACACACACACACACACACACACACACACACGTTTAAAAATGCATGCACGCACACCTAATAATAATAACTAAAACAAATAAATTTGCATTGTATAAATAGTAATTTCCTTTAAGAGGGTAAATTATGTAAATGTCTTTACAAGAGTCTCTAAAAATGGTATAATCCATTTTCCATTTGTGCTTCCAGTCATAATGAAGCATGCAAATACTACAGCAATCATGAATTTAAGGAAATTAGCAAACCAAATTTTAACATAGTGAAAACATAAAAGATATTTGACACATTAAGCATTCTGATGTTTTTTAACAATTTGATCACTTAAAGAGCCCTAGCCTAACTTTGCATGCAAAACGAACTAAAGTATTTAATGTCTTAATGATAGAAAAGTTATTTCAAATATGTAAAGGTGCTATGGTTTTCTCCCAAAATTACATATGTAGCTTTCAACATGGAAAAGTTTTTCATTAATATATTTTAGAAGTAAAGGAATTGCATCCTGCCAGTCAGAGACAGAAAATGAGTCTTTTGATTGAGTAATAGTGAATTATGAAAAACATAATAAGGGGTTAAAAATACAGGGGTGATGTCTGCTTAAGTAGGATACCATTTCTCTTTTAATATTCAGTCCTACATTTTATCAGTGGCAAAATATAGCACCAAAATACTCAATATGAGAAGAATTTAGAAATGCAAGCACAACTGATATATTAATAATTAGAGGTTACCTCTGATGTGTCAGACATATTATAAAGGCAACAAAACTAAAATGTAAATGGAAAATAAGCACATCAAATAGGGATGGGATTCTAAAAGATGTAAGAAACATATCAAGCATGACATAGTAAAGGAACAGTAAAAGAACATATGAGAATATAGAAAAGAACAGCAGCATGCTAAGCTAAAACATAAACCATGTTGGGGAGAACATTAAGTTCAAATAGCTTAAAGCATTCTTTAAATTGACACTTTGTCTGAGAATCAGCTGTCAGGAAATCATTTGAATATAATGTGTGCCAAAACTGTGGTAAGAGAAGTTATACTCTGAAAATTCCAATCAAGAGAAAACATTAATAACTATATTGATAGAAAGAATACATTTTAAATACAAAACATTAAGTAGGCTAATAAGGTCATTATTAATATAAAAAGTCAGTAAGTCAAATGACAAGACAATTTTATATATGTAAACAAAGGAGATGCATTTGTTTTTATGTATAATGTAAAATGTATAAAAATTTGTTTTAATGGACAAACAAGAGAGCTAGAAGGAGAAAAATTTAGAGTTGATGAAATTAAGGATTTACCTTTGCATAATTTGAAGACAAAACAAAGATAAACAATATTACAAGAGATGACTTTAAAATACTAAATATGACATCACTAACTTCCTTTTAGTTTGTGGAGAGTTTTCTGTAGAGCATCAATTACTTCTCTTTGTCAAATACCTCAAAAGATGCTCCAACCTATAACAAGGACACATGCTCCATTATGTTCATAGCAGCCTTATTGATAATAGCCAGAAGCTAGAAAAAACCCAGATGTCCTTCAAAAGAGGAATAAATACCGAAATTGTGGTAAATTTACACAATGGAGTACTATTCAGCTATTAAAAACAATGACTACATGAAATCCTTAGGTAAATAGATGGAAGTAGAAAATGTTATCCTGAGTGAGGTAACCCTGTCACAAAAGAATACACATGCTATGAACTCACTGATAATTGGATATTAGCCCAAAAACTTGGAATACCTAAGAAAAAATTCACAGATCATATGAGCTCATAAAGAAGGAAGAACAAATGTGGATGCTTCATTCCTTCTTTGAAGGGAGAACAAAATACTTCTTTAGTTCTTTGTATATATTATATATTAGCTCAAATGGGATGTAGGATTGGTAAAGTTCATTCCGAATTTGTTGGTTGCCATTTTGTCCTATTAGAAGTGACCTTTGCCTTACAGAAGATTTGTAAATCTACGAGGTCCCATTGGTTGATTCTTGATCTTAGAGCATAAGCCATTGATGTTCTGTTCATGAAAATTTTCCCTGTGGCCATGTGTTCAAGGAACTTTCCCACTTTCTCTTCTTTAGGTTCAGTATATCTTCATTTATGTGGATGTCCTTGATCCACTTGGACTTGAGCTTTGTACAAGGCAATAAGAATAATTTGATTTGCATTCTTCTACATGCTTAACTCCTGTTGAACTTTCACCATTCTGTATTTTCCCACTGGGTGATTTTAACTCCTTTGTCAAAGATCAACTGACCAAAGGTGGGTGGGTTCATTTCTGGGTCTTCAATTATGTTTCATTGATCTACCTGTCAGTTGGTCTCTGTACCATTACCATACTCACTGCTCTGTAATACTGCTTGAGGTTAGGGATGGTGATTTCCCCAGCAGTTCTTTTATTGTTGAGAATAGTTTTTGCTATCTTGGGATTTTGCTTCTCCAAATGAACTTGCAAATTGCTCTTTCTAACTCTATGAAGAATTGAGTTGGAATTTTGATGGGAATTGCATTGAATCTGTAGATTGCTTTCGGCAAGATGGTCATTTTCACTGTAATTATCCTGCCAATCCATGAGCAAGGGAGATCTTTCCATCTTCTGAGATCTTCTTAGATTTCTTTCTTCAGATACTTGAAGTTCTTGTCATACAGATTTTTCACTTGCTTGGTTAGAGTCAGACCAAGGTATTTTATATTATTTGTGACTATTATGAAGGTTGTCATTTTCTAAATGTATATTCTTTGAGTAGAAGAAGGCTACTAACTTGAGTCAATTTTATACCTAGCAACTTTGCTGAAGTTGTTCCTCAGCTGTATGATTTCTCTGGTGGAATTTTTGGGGTCACTTAAGTATAATATCATATCATCTGCAAATAGTGATATTTTGATTTCTTCTTTCCAATTTGTATCCTTTGACCTCCTTTTGTTGTCTAGTTGCTCTGGCTAGTATTTCAAGTACTTTACTGAATAGGTAGTGAGAGAGTAGGTAGCCTTGTCTAGTTCCTGATTTTAGTGGAATTGGTTCAAGTTTCTCTTCATTTAGTTTGATGATGGCTACTGGTTTGCTGTATATTGCTTTTATTATGTTTAGGTATGGGCCTTGAATTCCTGATCTTTCCAAGACTTTTAACATGAAGGGGTGTTCAATTTTGTGAAATGCTTTCTCAGCATCTAATGACATGCTCATGTTGTTTTTTTCCCTGAGTTTGCTTATGTAGTAGATTACTTTGATGGATTTCGATATATATTGAAACATCCTTGGATCCCTGGGATGAAGCCTAGTTGATCATGGTGAATGATGTGCTCTTGGAATCTGGAAGAATTTTATTGAGTATTTTTGCATGGATATTCATGAGGGAAATTGATCTGAAGTTCTCTTTGTAGGGTCTTTGAAAGGTTTAGGCTTAAGTGTAATTGTGGCTTCAAAGAACGAGGGTTCTTTCTGTTTCTATTTGTGCAAATTTTGAAAGGTATAGGTATTCGGTATTCTTTGAAAGTCTGATAGAATTCTGCACTAAACCCATATCTGGTGCTGGACTTTTTTGGGATGGGGGGACATTAAATGACTGCTTCTATTTCTTTAGGGCTACATGGAACTGTTTAAATGGTTTATCTGACCCTGATTTAAATTTGGTACCTGGTATCTGTCTAAACAATTGTACATTTCATCCAGATTTTCCAGTTTTGTTGAGTGTGGGCTTCTGTGGTAGGATCTGATGATTTTTTGACTTTCCTCAGTTTCTTTTATGTCTCCCTTTTCATTTTTAATTTTGTTGTTTTGGATATGTCTCTGTGCCCTCTGGTTATTCTAGCTAAGGGTTTATCTATCTTGATGATTTTCTCAAAGTACCAGCTACTGGTTTTGTTGGTTCCTTGTATAGTTCTTTTTTTTTTTCTACTTGACAGATTTCAGCCATGAGTTTGATTGTTCTATGTTGTCTACTCCTCTTGGGTATATTTGCTTCCTTTTTTGTTCTAGAGCTTTCAAGTATGCTGCCAAGGTGTTAGTGTATCCTCTCTCCAGTTTCTTTCTTTTATTTTAATTTTCTTGGATATTTCATGTATTTACATTTCAAATGTTATTCCCTTTCACCTCTCCCCCATACTTCCTCCCCTCTTCCCCTGCTTCTATGAGGATGCTCCCCCTCCCACCAACCCACCCCAACCTTAATGCCCTGGCATTCTCCTACACTGGGGAAAGTAACTTTCACAGGATCAAAGGCTTTTCCTACTATTGATGCTGGAAATTCCATCCTCTGCTCCACTTTCTTTTTGGAGGCACTCAGAACTCTGAGTTTTCCTCTTAGCACTGTTTTCCTTGTATCCCATAAGTTTGGGTATGTTTTACCTTTATTTTACTTAACTTCTAAAAAGTCTTTTATTTCTTTGTTCTTCCTTGGCCAAGTTGTCATTGAATAGAGCATTGTTCAGCTTCCATGTATATGTGTGCTTTCTGCTGTTTTTGTTGTTATTGAAGATCAGCCTTATTTTGTGGTGATCTGATAAGATACATGGGATTATATCAGTCTTGTATTTGTTGAGGCCTGTTATATGGTCAACTTTGGAGAATGTAGCATGAGGTATTGAGAAGAAGGTATAGTCTTTTGTTTTAGGATAAAATGATCTATGTTTATCTGCTAAATCCATTTGGTTCATAACTTCGGTTAGTTTCACTCTGTCTTTGTTTAGTTTCTCTTTCCATGATCTGACCACTGCTGAGAGTGCAGTGTTGGAGTCTCTCACTATTATTGTACATGGTGCAATGTATGCTTTGAGCTTTAATAAAGCTTCTTTTATGAATGTCAGTGCCCTTGCATCTGAGGCATAGATGTTCAGAATTGAGAGTTCATCTTGGTAGATTTTTCCTTTGATGAATTATGGAGTGTCCTTCCTTATCTTTTTGAAAACTTTTGGTTGAAAGTCAACTTTATTCTATATTCGAATGGCTACTCCAGCTTGTTTCTTGGGACCATTTGCTTGGAAAATTCTGTTACAGCCTTTTACTCTGAGATAGTTTCTGTAATTGTCACTGAAGTGTGTTTCCTGTATGCAGCAAATGCTGTGTCCTGTTTACATATCCAGTCAGTTAGTCCATGTCTTTTTATTGGGGAATTGAGTCCATTGGTGTTAAGAGATGTTAAGGAAAAGTGATTGTCCCTTCCTGTTATTTTTGTTGTTAGAGGTGAAATTATGTTTGTGTGGCTAACTTCTTTTGGGTTTGTTGAAAGAAGATTACGTTCTTGCTTTTACTAGGGTATAATTTCTCTCCTTGTGTTGGAGTTTTCCATCTATTATCCTTTGTAGGGCTGGATTTGTGGCATTTGTGTTCTCTTAGGGTCTGTATGACATCTGCCCAGGAACTTATGGCTTTCATAGTCTCTGGTGAGAAGTTTGGTATAATTCTGATAGGTCTGCCTTTATATGTTACCTGACATATTCCTTACCACTTTTAATATTCTTTGTTTTATGCATTTGATGCTTTGATTATTATGTTATAGGAGGGCTTACTTTTTTGGTCTAGTCTATTTGGAGTTCTGTAGGCTTCTTGTATGTTCATGGGCATTTCTTTCTTTATATTAGGGAAGTTTTTTCTATAATTCTGCTGACGATATTTACTGGCCCTTTAAGTTGGGAATCTTTGCTCTCTTCTATACCTATTATTCTCAGGTTTGGTCTCCTCATTGTATCCTGGATTTCCTGGATATTTTGGGTTATGAGCTTTTTGCATTTTGCATTTTGCATTTTGTTTGCCTGTTGTGTCATTTTTTTCTACTGTATTTTCTGATCCTGAGATTCTCTCTTCTATCTTTTATATTCTGTTGGTTATGCTTGTCTCTATGACTCTTGGTCTCTTTCTCTCTCCAGGGTTGTCTCTTTTTGTGATTTTTTAATTGTTTTTATTTCCTTTTTTAGATCCTGGATGATTTTGTTCAATTCCTTCATCTGTCTGGTTGTGTTTTCTACAATTCTTTAAGGAATTTTGTGTTACCTCTTTAAGGACTTTTACTTGTTAAACTTTGTTCTTCTGTATTTCTTTAAGGGATTTATTTATGTCCTTCCTTAGTCCTGTATCATCATCATGAGATGTGATTGTAAACCTGAATATTGCTTTGCTTCTGTGATAGGTTGTCCAGGTCTTGCTGTAGTAGGAGAACTCAGTTCTAATGATTTCAACTAGTCTTGGCTTCTATAAGTTATGTTCCTGTACTTGCCTCTTACCATCTGGTTATTTCGACTGCTACCTGCCCTTGATTTCTCTTATAGGATCCTGTCCCTCCTTTTCCTGGCTGTGTGGGATCTCCTCAGAGTCCAGCTGTCTTTGTAGTCCTGTGATTCTGGCATCATGTGATCCTGTGATCCTAGGTTTGTCTGAGCTCCTGGGAGTCAAGCTGCCTCTGGGATCCTGACATCCTGGTGTGTACAAGCTCATGAGATCCCATTGTGTCAGAGTTCCTCGGAGTCAAGTTTTCTCTGTGTGTTGCAGGAGCTGGTGGGGAGCCATAGTCCTGGATTTGCTGTGGGCACACGTGCAAGCTGGAAGAACTTGTGCCTCTGGCTAGTCAAAGATTTATTTTCCTGGTTCCTGTGGGAGTCCCAGTTATTCTGGGTGTTGGGAAAGATGTTATAGCCTCCACTGTGATCTTGAGTGTGTCAGAGCTCCAGGGCTCCTGGGTGCATCCCATCTCCTGGAAGTCGAGCTTCCTCTATGATCCTGTGATTCTGTGATCCTGTGATCCTAGGCATTTCAGAGCATCTGAGAGTCCAGTTTCTTCTTGGTACTTTGAGACTGGGTGCAGAGCCAGCTCCTAAGGTCTGCTCAGGGCACAGGTTCAGACTGGAAGGAGCCTGTGCCATTGGCTGAGTGGAGGTTTCTGTATCCCTGGTTCCTGGGGGACCCAGTTACTCTGGGTGTTGGGGCAGATGTTGTGGCCTCTCCTGTGATCCTGGGCTTTTCAAAGCACCTGGGAAACGGGCTCCCTCTGAGTGTTGTAGGAGTGGGTGCAGAGACAGCATACAAGGTCTGATCAGGGCACAGGTTCAGACAGGGCTAAAAGACATAATTTTAAAAAAGTACTTAATTGGTTTTCTGGGTACCTCAATTCAAACAATTCTCATCTCATAATGAAAGGAAAGCACTGCCTCATTACTTGATTACCCTCATATTTCCATGTGATTCTGTTTGTTCATTTGGTGCTTCTTAATGTATATTTATTTTCATGCAGATAAAAAGCTTTTATTCTTCCTGAAAATAGTAATAATTTTTAAGAGCAATATTATTCTGAAGTGCACCAATTTCATTTTCATTGAGAAGGGAAATCATCACATTTGGGGAACATAAAACAGATTTATTTTCTTTAATTAAAACTCTCAGATGGCATCTGTTTTTGGAAAAAAACATTTAATTTATTAAAATGTAACCATTTTTTAAAACAAAAAATTAAAGCTCATTTAGAAAAGAAGCATGTCTTAAAAAAACTCATTACAAAGAAAGAAAGTAGATATGCATATATACTCAATTAAAAATAAAACCACTGGCCATATAATTAATTCTGATTCTTGGAAGGAACTAAAAAATCAATGTATGTTTAAGTAACAAATGTTAAAGTACTCTATGATATCAGAAAGTATTTAAAGTTGCAGCAGATTTTTACTTTACAAATTTTTTTTATTATTAACTTGGTATTTCTTATATACATTTCTGAGTGTTATTCCCTTTCCCGGTTTCGGGCGACATCCCCTCCCCCTCCCCTTCCTTATGGGTGTTCCCCTCAACCTCCCCATTGCTGCCCTCTCCCCAACAGTCTAGTTCACTAGGGGTTCAGTCTTAGCAGGACCCAGGGCTTCCCCCCACTGGTGCTCTTACTGGGATATTCATTGCAACCTCAGGGTCAGAGTCCAGGGTCAGTCCATGTATAGTCTTTGGGTAGTGGCTTAGTCCCTGGAAGCTCTGGTTGGTTGGCATTGCTGTACATATGGGGTCTTGAGCTCCTTCAAGCTCTTCCAGTTCTTTCTCTGATTCCTTCAACAGGGGTCCTGTTCTCAGTTCAGTGGTTTCCTGCTGGCATACGCCTCTGTATTTGCTGTATTCTGGCTGTGTCTCTCAGGAAGCGATCTGCATTCACATTTTGATCATCCGTCTTGAGTTTCATTTGTTCTAGGCATCTAGGGTAATTCAAGCATTTGGGCTAATAGCCACTTATCAATGAGTACATACCATGTATGTCTTTCTGTGATTGGGTTAGCTCACTCAGGATGATAGTTTCCAGTTCAACCATTTGCCTCTGAATTTCACAAAGTCATTGTTTTTTTGATAGCTGAGTAATATTCCATTGTGTAGATGTACCACATTTTCTGTATCCATTCCTCTGTTGAAGGGCATCTGGGTTCTTTCCAGCTTCTGGCTATTATAAATAAGGCTGCGATGAACATAGTGGAGCACGTGTCTTTTTTATATGTTGGGGCATCTTTTGGGTATATGCCCAAGGAGAGGTATAGCTGGATCCTCAGGCAGTTCAATGTCCAATTTTCTGAGGAACCTCAGACTGATTTCCAGAATGGTTGTAGCAGTCTGCAACCCCACCAACAATGGAGGTGTTCCCTTTCTCCACATCCTCGCCAGCATTTGCTGTCACCTGAGTTTTTGATCTTAGCCATTCTCACTGGTGTGAGGTGAAATCTCAGGGTTGTTTTGATTTGCATTTCCTTATGACTAACGATGTTGAACATTTCTTTAGGTGTTTCTCAGCCATTCTGCATTCCTCAGCTGTGAATTCTCTGTTTAGCTCTGAACCCCATTTTTTAATAGGGTTGTTGTCTCCCCTGCTGTCTAACTTCTTCAGTTCTTTGTATATTTTGGATATAAGCCCTCTATCTGTTGTAGGATTGGTAAAGATCTTTTCCCAATCTGTTGGTTGCCGTTTTGTCCTAACCACAGTGTCCTTTGCCTTACAGAAGCTTTGCAGTTTTATGAGATCCCATTTGTCGATTCTTGATCTTAGAGCATAAGCCATTGGTGTTTTGTTCAGGAAATTTTTTCCAGTGCCCATGTGTTCCAAATGCTTCCCTAGTTTTCTTCTATTAGTTTGAGTGTATCTGGTTTGATGTGGGTCCTTGATCCACTTGGACTTAAGCTTTGTACAGGGTGATAAGCATGGATCGATCTGCATTCTTCTACATGTTGACCTCCAGTTGAACCAGCACCATTTGCTGAAAATGCTATCTTTTTTTCCATTGGATGGTTTTGGCTCCTTTGTCAAAATCAAGTGCCCATAGGTGTGTGGGTTCATTTCTGGGTCTTCAATTCTGTTCCATTGGTCTATCTGTCTGTCTCTGTACCAATACCATGCAGTTTTTATCACTATTGCTCTGTAATACTGCTTGAGATCTGGGATAGTGATTCCCCCTGAAGTCCTTTTATTGTTGAGGATAGTTTTAGCTATCCTGGGTTTTTTGTTATTCCAGATGAATTTGCAGATTGTTCTGTCTAACTCTTTGAAGAATTGGATTGGTATTTTGATGGGGATTGCATTGAATCTGTAGATCGCTTTTGGTAGAATGGCCATTTTTACTATATTAATCCTGCCAATCCATGAGCATGGGAGATCTTTCCATCTTCTGAGATCTTCTTCAATTTCTTTCTTCAGAGTCTTGAAGTTCTTATTGTACAGATCTTTCCCTTGCTTGGTTAAAGTCACACCGAGGTACTTTATATTATTTGGATCTATTATGAAGGGTGTCGTTTCCCTAATTTCTTTCTCGGCTTGTTTCTCTTTTGTGTAGAGGAAGGCTACTGATTTATTTGAGTTAATTTTATACCCAGCTACTTTGCTGAAGTTGTTTATCAGCTTTAGTAGTTCTCTGGTGGAACTTTTGGGATCATAAATATACTATCATATCATCTGCAAATAGTGATATTTTGACTTCTTCTTTTCGATCTGTATCCCCTTGACCTCCTTTTGTTGTCTGATTGCTCTGGCTAGAACTTCAAGAACTATATTGAATAAGTAGGGAGAGAGTGGGCAGCCTTGTCTAGTCCCTGATTTTAGTGGGATTGCTTCAAGTTTCTCTCCATTTAGTTTAATGTTAGCAACTGGTTTGCTGTATATGGCTTTTACTATGTTTAGGTATGGGCCTTGAATTCCTATTCTTTCAGGACTTTTTATCATGAAGGGTGTTGAATTTTGTCAAATGCTTTCTCAGCATCTAATGAAATGATCATGTGGTTTTGTTCTTTCAGTTTGTTTATATAATGGATCACGTTGATGGTTTTCCGTATATTAAACCATCCCTGCATGCCTGGGATGAAGCCTACTTGATCATGGTGGATGATTGTTTTGATGTGCTCTTGGATTCGGTTTGCCAGAATTTTATTGAGTATTTTTGCATCGATATTCATAAGGGAAATTGGTCTGAAGTTCTCTTTCTTTGTTGGGTCTTTATGTGGTTTAGGTATAAAGTAATTGTGGCTTCATAGAAGGAATTCGGTGATGCTCCATCTGTTTCAATTTTGTGGAATAGTTTGGATAATATTGGTATGAGGTCTTCTGAAGGTCTGATAAATTCTGCACTAAACCCGTCTGGACCTGGGCTCTTTTTTGGTTGGGAGACCTTTAATGACTTCTTCTATTTCCTTAGGAGTTATGGGGTTGTTTAACTGGTTTATCTGTTCCTGATTTAACTTCGGTACCTGGTATCTGTCTAGGAAATTGTCCATTTCCTGCAGATTTTCAAGTTTTGTTGAATATAGGCTTTTATAGTAATATCTGATGATTTTTTTAATTTCCTCTGAATCTGTAGTTATGTCTCCCTTTTCATTTCTGATTTTGTTAATTTGGACACACTCTCTGTGTCCTCTCGTTAATCTGGCTAAGGGTTTATCTATCTTGTTGATTTTCTCAAAGAACCAACTTTTGGTTCTGTTGATTCTTTCTATGTCCTTTTGTTTCTACTTGGTTGATTTCAGCTCTGAGTTTGATTATTTCCTGCCTTCTACTCCTCCTGGGTGTATTTGCTTCTTTTTGTTCTAGAGCTTTTAGGTGTGCTGTCAAGCTGCTGACATATGCTCTTTCCTGTTTCTTTCTGCAGGCACTCAAGCGCTATGAGTTTTCCTCTTAGCACAGCTTTCATTGTGTCCCATAAGTTTGGGTATGTTGTATCTTCATTTTCATTAAATTCTAAAAAGTTTTTTTTTTAATTTCTTTCTTTATTTCTTCCTTGACCAGGTTATCATTGAGTAGAGCATTGTTCAATTTCCCGTTATATGTGGGCATTCTTCCCTTATTGTTATTGAAGACCAGTTTTAGGCCGTGGTGGTCTGATAGCATGCATGGGATTATTTCTATCTTTCTGTACCTGTTGAGGCCCATTTTTTGACCAATTATATGGTCAATTTTGGAGAAAGTACCATGAGGAGCTGAGAAGAAGGTATATCCTTTTGCTTTAGGATAGAATGTTCTATAAATATCTGTTAAGTCCATTTGGCTCATGACTTCTCTTAGTCTTTCTACGTCTCTGTTTAATTTCTGTTTCCATGATCTGTCCATTGATGAGAGTGGGGTGTTGAAATCTCCTACTATTATTGTGTGAGGTGTAATGTGTGTTTTGAGCTTTAGTAAGGTTTCTTTTACGTATGTAGGTGCCCTTGTATTTGGGGCATAGATATTTAGGATTGAGAGTTCATCTTGGTGGATTTTTCCTTTGATGAATATGAAGTGTCCTTCCTTATCTTTTTTGATGACTTTTAGTTGAAAATTGACTTTATTTGATATTAGAATGGCTACTCCAGCTTGCTTCTTCTGACCATTTGCTTGGAAAGTTGTTTCCCAGCCTTTCACTCTGAGGTAGTGTCTGTCTTTGTCTCTGAGGTGTGTTTCCTGTAGGCAGCAGAATGCAGGGTCCTCGTTCGCGTATCAGTTTGTTAATCTATGTCTTTTTGTTGGGGGAGTTGGGGCCATTGATGTTGAGAGATATTAAGGAATAGTGATTATTGCTTCCGGTTGTATTCATATTTGGATGTGAGGTTATGTTTGTGTGCTTTTCTTCTCTTTGTTTTGTTGCCAAGACGATTAGTTTCTTGCTTCTTCTAGGGTATAGCTTGCCTCCTTATGTTGGGCTTTACCATTTATTATCCTTTGTAGTGCTGGATTTGTAGAAAGATATTGTATAAATTTGGTTTTGTCATGGAATATCTTGGTTTCTCCATCTATGTTGATTGAGAGTTTTGCAGGATACAGTAACCTGGTCTGGCATTTGTGTTCTCTTAGGGTCTGTATGACATCAGTCCAGGATCTTCTGTCCTTCATAGTTTTTGGCGAAAAGTCTGGTGTGATTCTGATAGGTCTGCCTTTATATGTTACTTGACCTTTTTCCCTTACTGCTTTTAATATTCTTTCTTTATTTTGTGCGTTTGGTGTTTTGACTATTATGTGACGGGAGGTGTTTCTTTTCTGGTCCAATCTATTTGGAGTTCTGTAGGCTTCTTGTATGCCTATGGGTATCTCTTTTTTAGGTTAGGGAAGTTTTCTTCTATGATTTTGTTGAAGATATTTACTGGTCCTTTGAGCTGGGAGTCTTCACTCTCTTCTATACCTATTATCCTTAGGTTTGATCTTCTCATTGAGTCCTGGATTTCCTGTATGTTTTGGACCAGTAGCTTTTCCGCTTTACATTATCTTTGACAGTTGGAGTCAATGATTTCTATGGAATCTTCTGCTCCTGAGATTCTCTCTTCCATCTCTTGTATTCTGTTGGTGATGCTTGTATCTACAGCTCCTTGTCTCTTCTTTTGGTTTTCTATATCCAGGGTTGTTTCCATGTGTTCTTTCTTGATTGCTTCTATTTCCATTTTTAATTCCTTCAACTGTTTGATTGTGTTTTCCTGGAATTCTTTCAGGGATTTTTGTGACTCCTCTCTATGGGCTTCTACTTGTTTATTTATGTTTTCCTGGAATTCTTTTAGGGATTTTTGTGACTCCTCTCTATGGGCTTCTACTTGTTTATTTATGTTTTCCTGGAATTCTTTTAGGAATTTTTTCGATTCCTCTCTGTAGGCTTCTACTTGTTTGTTTATGTTTTCCTGTGTTTCTCTAAGGGAGTTCTTCATGTCTTTCTTGAAGTCCTCCAACATCATGATCAAATATGATTTTGAGACTAGATCTTGCTTTTCTGGTGTGTTTGGATATTCTGTGTTTGCTTTGGTGGGAGAATTGGGCTCCGATGATGCCATGTAGTCTTGGTTTCTGTTGCTTGGGTTCCTGTGCTTGCCTCTCGCCATCAGATTATCTCTAGTGTTACTTTGTTCTGCTATTTCTGACAGTGGCTGAACTGTCTTATAAGCCTGTGTTTCAGGAGTGCTGTAGACCTGTTTTCCTGTTTTCTTTCAGCCAGTTATGGGGACAGAGTGTTCTGTTTTGGGCGCGTGGTTTTCTTCTCTACAGGTCTTCAGCTGTTCCTGTGAGCCTGTGTCTTGAGTTCACCAGGCAAGTCGTTTGTAGCAGAAAAGTTTGTCTTACCTGTGGTCCCCCAGGCTCAAGTTTGCTTTCAGCGGGTGTTGCCTATGGGCTCTCCATGGCCTCAGCAGCCAGGAAGATCTGTGCCACCCTTTCTGGGAGGTTTGGTGCACCAGGGTTCCAGATAGCTTTTGTTTTCCTCTGGGGTCAGTACTGTGTGCAGCGTGCAGTCTCTTCTGGTTTCCCAGGCGTGTCCGCCTCTCTGAAGGTTTAGCTCTCCCTCCACAGGATTTGGGTGCAGAGAACTGTTTATCCAGTTGGTCCCTTCAGGTGCGGTGTCTCAGGCAGTGGATCTGCTGCTCCTGGGCCCTCCTCTCCCAGGTACCCAGGGCCGTATGCAGTTTCCTCCTGGGCCAGGGATGTGGGCAGGGGGTGGGCAGCGTTGGTGGTCTCCTCCACTCTGCTGCCTCAGGAGAGCCCGCCCGACCAGGTGGCAGAACTCCCCTCCAGGGGCCTGGGAGCAGAGAGCTGCTGAAGGCAGGGGATCCTCCGCTGGTCCGGGACTCTGGCCAAACACCGAAGTGTCCGGCCCCAGAGGAACTCCGCCTCTGTGTGACCCGAGATCACCAGGCAAGTCGTTTGTAGCAGAAAAGTTTGTCTTACCTGTGGTCCCCAGGCTCAAGTTTGCTCGCGGGGTGTTGCCTATGAGCTCTCCACGGCCTCAGCAGCCAGGAAGATCTGCGCCGCCCCTTCCGGGAGGTTTCGTGCACCAGGGTTCCAGATAGCTTTTGTTTTCCTCTGGGGTCAGTACTGTGTGCAGCGTGCAGTCTCTTCTGGTTTCCCAGGCGTGTCTGCCTCTCTGAAGGTTTAGCTCTCCCTCCCACGGGATTTGGGTGCAGAGAACTCTACTTTACAAATGTTATTTATTCTGACTTTAATTATAAGAAATTACTACACTATCAGCATCATCACATTTTTATTTAATTTAAATAGGCAAGATGCTTCTTACTTTTACTGTACCTGAATGCATATCATGATGCATTATCTGAATGTGAAATTCAAGAACTCTCTTTGAAGCAGCATATACATGACTATTTCAGCTTGATAATCATCATGACCATGGTGTTGATGGTGAGTAGGATGAAGAAATCATTCTAGAAGAATTCATTCCTCACTGGATATGATATCTCTGTCTCTAACAGCATATAAACACTTTTCCTCCAGTTACCATTAAGATAACCAGACCTCCAGAAAGCACATATTTTGAAAGTTACTGTTATAGGACACTTTAAACTTTATAAAGGCCAGACCTCTTACCACAGTGCTACAATTTAGAGAGGAAAATGACTGGGTGGCTCATCAATATCAGAACAAAAATTTTTCATAAGAATAAATAGGGAGTTACAGGTGACATCTGTGAAATATCACCCTCCAAGAGAAGAAACCTAGTAGCCAGAACTTCTGATGAAAAAAGAGGCTTTTAAGATAATGTGTATATTAAATTCCACAATGAAAATATACAAATAAGGACTCCACAGAGACACAAGCCCAGCTTTAACAGAAGATAAGATGGAATGAAAGCAGAAGTTTGCCTACCTTCTGGTCTCCATCTTTTCCTAGAGCTGGGGCTGTTCCACAGTGCTCAGACACAAAACCTGCCTGCAGCGAGCTGGTCTCCCACGAGTACTCTCAATCCTAATATTACAGGCTCACAAGCCCACAGGAGCTCCAGTCAGAGACAGCAAGACCAACTAACATCAGAGATAACAACATGGCAAGAGGCAAGCACAAGAGCCTAAGCAATAAGAACCAAGAATACTTGGCATCATCAGAACCAAGTTCTCTCACCAAAGCAAATACTGGATATTCCAACACACCAGAAAATCAAGATTTGGATTTAAAATCAAATCTCATGATGATGATAGAAGACTTTAACAAGGACATAAATAACTTCCTTTAAAAAATACAGGAGAACAAAGGTGAACAAGTAGAAGTCCTAAAAGAGGTAACACAAAATCTCTGAGAGAATTACAGGAAAACCAAACCAAACAGAAGACGGAACTGAAAAAATCATCCAGGATAAAAAAAATCGAAATAGAAACAATAAAGAAATCACAATTCTGAACATCTGTGTCCCAGACGCAAGGGCACTGACATTCATAAAAGAAACTTTATTAAAGTTCAACACATACATTACACCATGCACAATAATAGTGGGAGACTTCAACACCGCACTCTCAACAATGGACAGATCATGGAAAGAGAAACTAAACAGAGACACAGTGAAACTAACCAAAGCTAAGAACTAAATGGATTTAGCAGATATCCATAGACCATTTCATCCTAAAGCAAAAGACTGTATCTTCTCAACACCTCATGGTACCTTCTTCAAAGTTGACCATATAATTGGTCACAGAACAGGCCTCAACAGATACAAGAAGATTGGCATAATTGCATGCATCCTATCAGATCACTATAAAATAAGGTTGGTCTTCAATAATAACAAAAACAGCAGAAAGCCCACAAACACATGGATGTTAAACAAAGCTCTACTAAGTGACAAATTGTTCAAGGAAGAAATAAAGAAAGAGATAAAAGACTTTTTAGAATTTGATGAAAATGAAGGCACAACATACCTAAACTTGTGGAAGACAGTGAAAGCAGTGCTAAGAGGAAAACTCATAGCACTTAGTGCTTACAAAAAGAAACTGGAGAAAGCATACACCAGCAGCTTGACAGTACACCTGAAAACTCTTGAACAAAAAGAAGCAAATACACCCAAGGGGAGTAGACAGCAGGAAATAATTGATCTCACAGCTGAAATCAACCAAGTTGAAACAGAAAGAACTATACAAAGAATCAACAAAACCAGGAGCTGATTGTAGAAAATCAACAAGATAGAGAAACCCTTAGCCAGACAAACCAAAGGGCACAGAGAGAGTATCTAAATTAACAAAATCAGAAATGAAAATGTAGATGTAACAACAGAAACTGAGGAAATTCAAAACAAACAAAAAACAAAAAACAAAACAAACAAACAAGCAAGCAAAACAAAAACAAAAAACAGATTCTACTACAAGAGCCTACACTTAACAAAACTGGAAAAGCTGGATGAACAGATACCAAGCACAAAAGTTATATCAGGATCAAAAAACCCATCTAAACAGTCCCATAACCCCTAAAGAAATAGAAGCAGTCATTAAAATCTCCAACCAAAAATAGCCCAGGACCAGATGTGTTCAGGACAGAATTCTATCAGATCCCCAAAGATCATATTCCAATACTGTTCAAAGATTGATCAAAATAGAAACAGAAGGAACACAACCCAATCCATTATTTGAAGCCACGATTGCATTTAAGTCTAAATCTTTCAAAGACCCTACAAAGAAAAAGAACTTCAGATCATTTTTCCTCATGAATATCAATGCAAAAATACTCAATAAAATTCTTCCAAACAGATTCAAAGAACACATCAAAACCATCATTCATCCTTATTAACTAGGCTTCATCCCAGGGATGCAAGGATGGTTCAATATATATTGAAATCCATCAAAGTAACTTCTACATAAACTCAAGGAAAAAAAAAACATGAGCAGTTCATTAGATGCTGAGGAAGCATTTGACAAAATTCAACAATCCTTCATGATAAAAGTCTTGGAAAGATCAGGAATTCAAGGCTCATACTTAATCATAGTAAAAGCAACATATAGCAAAAAAGTAGCCAACATCAAACTAAATGGAGAGAAACTTGAAGCAATCCCACTACAATCTGGGACTAGACAAGGCTGTCCACTCTCTCTCTACTTATTCAATATAGTACTCGAAGTCCTAGCCAGAGCAGTCAGACAGCAAAAGGAGGTCAAAGGGATACAAATTGGAAGGGAAGAAATCAATATATCACTATTTGCAGATGATATGATAGTATACTTAAGTGACCCCAAAAGTTCCACCAGAGAACTACTTAACCTGATAAACAACTTCAGCAAAGTGTTGGGGTATAAAATTAACTCAAACAAATCAGATCAGTAGCCTTCCTCTATTCAAAGGATAAACAGGTTGAGATAGAAATTAGGGAAATGACACCCTTCACAATAGTCACAAATAATATAAAATATCTTGGTGTGACTTTAACCAAGCAAGTGAAAGATCTGTATGACAAGAACTTCAGGTCTCTGAAGAAAGAAATTGAGGAAGATCTCAGAAGATGGAATGACTGATTTCCCATGCTCATGGATTGGCAAGATAAATATAATAAAAATGGTCATCTTGCCAAAAGCCATTTACATATTCAATGCAATTCCCTTTAAAATTCCAACTTGATTCTTTATAGAGTTAGAAAGAGCAATTCATTTGGGAAAGCAAAAAACCCAGTATAGGGAAAACCATTCTCAAGAATAAAAGAATCTCTGCAGGACCCCATTCCTGACCTCAAGCTGTATTACAGAGCAATCATGACAAAAACTACATGGTGTTGGTACAGAGACAGGTAGGTAAATCAATGGAATAGAATTGAAGACCCAGAAATGAGCCCACACCCTTATGGTCACTTGATACTTGACAAAGGAGCTAAACTATCCAGTGGGGAATAGACAGCATTTATAACAAAAGATGCTGGTTCAACTGAAAGCCAGCATGTAGAAGATGCAAATTGTCCCATTCTTATCTCTATGTAAAAAGCTCAAGGACACTTGGATCAAAGATCTCCACATAAATCCAGATACACTGAAACTAATAAAGAAGAAAGAGGAGAAGAATCTCAAATACACAGTGACAGGAGAAAATTTCCTGAATAGAACACCAATGGCTTATGCTCTAAGATAAAGAATCTACAAATCGTACCTCATAAAATTGCAAAGCTTCTGTAAGGCAAAGGACACTGTCAATAGAATAAAGTGGCAAGCAACAGACTGGAAAGAAGTCTTTTTAATACTAAGTCTGATAGATGACTAATATCTAATACATACACAGAACTCAAGATGTTAGACTCTATAGAATCAAATAACCCTATTAAAAATGGGGAACAAAGCTAAACAACAAATTCTCAACTGAAGAATACAAAATTGCTGAAAAGCACCTAAAAATGTTCAACATCCATAGTCTTCAGGGAAATCCAAATCAAAACAACCCTGAGATTCTACCTCACACCAATTATCATGACTAAGATCAAAAACTCAGGTGATAGTAGATACTGGCAAGGATGTGGAGAAAGAGGAACACTCCTCCATTGTTGGTGGAATTGCAAGCTAGTACTACCACTCTGGAAATCATTCTGGAGCTTCCTCAGAAAATTGGACATATTACTACCTGAGGACCCAGATACACCACTCCTGGACTTATACCCAAATGATGCTCTAACATATAACAAAGGCACATGCTCCACTATTTTCATAGTAGCCTTATTTATAAGAGCCAGAAGCTAGAAAGAACCCAGATGTCCTTCAACAGAGGAATGAATACAGAAAATGTGGTAAAGTTACGCAACGGAGTACTGCTCAGCTATTAAAAACAATGATTACATGAAATTCATAGGCAAATGGATGGAACTAGAAAATATCACCCTGAGTGAGGTAACCCAGTCACAAAAGAACACGCATGGTATGTACTCACTGATAAGTGGATATTAGCCCAAAAGCTTGGAATACCTAAGAAAAAATTCACAGATAATATGAAGCCCAAGAAGGAAGAACACCAAAATGTGGATGGTTCATTCCTTCTTAGAACGAAGAACAAAATACTTAAACTTATGGGAGGTAATACAGGGATAAATAGTGGAGGGTGTACTGAAGGAAAGATCATCCAGAGACTGTCCCATCTATCTGGGGATCCATCTCATACTCAGTCACCCAACCCGGTCACTATTGCTGATGCCAAGAAGTGCTTGCTGACAGGAGCCAAATATGCGTGTATCCTGAGAGGCTCTGCCAGAGCCCCAGTGATACAGAAGTGGATATTTGCAGCTAATCATTGGATTAAACAAGGGGACCCCAATGTAAGAGTTAGAGAAAAGACGGAAAGAGTTGAAGGGGTTTGTAACCTCAAAGGAAGAACAACAATATCAACCAACCAGACACCACCAGAGTTTCCAAGGACCAAACCACCAACAAATGAATACACATGGAGGGACCCATGACTCCTGCCACATATGTAGTATAGGACGGCATTGTCTAGCATCAATAGGAGAAAAAGCCCTTGGGCTTTGAAGACTCATTTCCCCAGTGTAGGGTAATGCTAGGGAATTAAGATAGGAGTGGGTGGGTGGGAGTGAGAGTATCCTCATAGAAGTAGGGTGAGGGGAAGAAGGTATGGGAAAGGGGGAAAGAGGGATAACATTTGAAATGTAAATACATAAAATATCCAAGGAAAATCAATTTTAAAGGAAAAGAAGTTTTCCCAGGGAGCGTTCAGTGAGCTGCAATGTTTTGATCCTTGTAAATAGATGAAAGTCCATCTGGTTGATACAATCTAAATTAGGAATATGTTCAGTTAGATAATTAAAGAAACTCTATTTTAAGTTTAGTAGAAATCAATGTTTTTGTTTTTCTAAATTCAAGTTCATTGTGTTATTTAAATTAAAAAAATCACAGTTTGGGAAATGATCTTTACTAACCCAACATCCAATAGAGGGCTAATATTCAAAATATACAAAGAACCCAAAAAGTTTGATTCCAGAGAACCAAACAACCCTACCAAAAATGGGGTACAGAGCTAAACAGAGAATTCTCAACTGAGGAGGAATCTCATATGACTGAGAAGCACTTAAGGAAATGTTTAACATTCTTAGTCATTATAGAAATGCAAATCAAACAACCTTGAGATTCCACCTTACACCAGTCAGAATGGCTAAGATCAAAAACTCAGGTGATAGCAGATGCTTGCAAGGATGTTGTGAATGAGGAACACTCCTCCATTGTTGGTGGGATTGAAAGCTGGTTCAACCACTATGGAAGTCTGTCTGTTGTTTCCTCAGAAAATTGGACATAGTACTACCTGAGGACACAGCTATACCACTCCTGGGCATATACCCAAAAGTTTCTCCAACATATAACAAGGACACATATTCTACTACATTCATAGCAGACTTATTTATGATAGCCAGAAGCAGTAAACAACCCAGATATTCCTCAACCAAATAATGGATACAGAAAATATGGTACATTTACACAATGGAGTACTACTCAGTCATTAAAAACAATGACTTCATGAACTTCACAGGCAAATAGATAAACCTAGAAAGTATCATCTTGAGTGAGGTAACACATTCACAAAGGAACACACATGGCGTTTACTCACTGATAAGTGGATATTAGGATAAAAGCTTGCAATACCCACACTACAACTTATAGATCATATGTAGGTCAAGAAGAAGGAAGACCATAGTGTGGGTGCCTCAGTCCTACTTGGAGTGGAGACTTGGGAGGAAGAAAGAAGGGTGGGGGGGGAAGGGGAGGCAGGATTAGGTGTGGGAGGAGACAAGTAAGATGTACAGGGGGTCAGGAAATTGAATAGAGGTGTGTGGCAATGGGGGATGGGGAACATAGGATAGCTACCAGAGAGTCCCAGATACCAGAAAAGCAAGAGGCTCCCAGAACCCAATGGTAATGACATTAGCTGAAATTCCCAATAAAGGGAAAGAGATCCTGTAGAGACCATATCCAGAGGTTAGGCATGGATGGGCCACCCATTCTTCACAAAATTTTAACCCAAAATTACTCCTGTCTAAAGGAAATGCAGAGACAAGGAGCGGAGGGAGGGGCCATTCAGGGACTGCCCCATCTGGAGGTCCATCTCATGTACAGCCACCAAACTCAGGTATTTGCTAATGCCAAGAATTGTTTGCTGACAGGAGCCTGATGTGGATGTCCCCTGAGAGACTCTGTTAAGATTAAGGTTCAACTTCCTTTCTCCTGATAAGAACCTGTTCAGCTAGAATCTGAGATTTCTGAGATGCCTGCCCTTGCTAATGAAGAATTTCAGTACCATAAGCCTTCACCCAATGGTTTTTGCTCATCCTGGGTATTTTGACTTCCATCTCCAAAATTATATAAGCCTTGAATCAACCCAAGTAAAATTGATCTGCCGCCCCACAGCTGACAGTTTTGTCATTTCCTTATGTACTCACAGGGCTTCCAAACCCCATGTCTGTCATCTCTGCTCCCTTTGCCCTCATGGACCAATTGATATTGGCCAATGATCCCTAGGACAGGGAGGCCCACAACATATAATAAGTCTAAGCTGAAAAGTAAATCCTCTAAACAATCAAAAGCCCAGGGCAAGATGAATACAGTGTAGAGTTCTACCAGACCTTCAATGAATAACCAACACAAATATTTTTCTACATTACTAAAAATGTAGATATTGAAAAAATTTTTTTCAAAGTCATTTTATGAAGTCAGCATTATGTTGACACCGAAACCAGACAAATAATCAATAAAGTAATATAATACAAATATCTTTTATCAGCATAGGAACAAAAATGTCAATTAAATATTTGCAAACTAAATCCAAGAACACATTAAAAAGATTATCTATCATATTCAAGTCAGTTGCATTCCAAAGATGCTGGGATGGTACAAAGTATCAACTAATTATGATTACTGCTTCATTTGTTTTTTTTTTTTTATAGAAAAGAAAGTGTGATTTTTTTCTTTAAATATGGCTTATTTCACTTAACATAGTAACTTAACTGTTACTATATTACAGTAACTTCACATAACACTGTAACTTAACTGCTACACTGTGGCAGGAAGGAGAGAGGATATTTTAATTTTTCCAGGTTCATAAGCAGACAGGCAGAGCATTCCTCATGGGCTCAGGCCCTCATGCTAGAGCGGCTAGCACTCTCAGTCACTGACCTGTCCCCCAATCCACCATTTGTATTCTCCCTTTGAGGACCATGCATTCCACTCATGGGTCTATTTAATGAATTAATGATTTTGGGGTTGTTTGGGGGTTGTTTAATTGTTAGAGCTTTTTATAGACTCCAGGTGGTAGCTCCTTTCTGATAAATAATTTGCAAAGATTCTCCCCATTGTATACATGGTCTCTTTGTTTGCTGATTCTTTCCTTTGTCATCCAGCCCTTTAATGTATGGCTTTTGCCAACTACTTCCTGTGCTGTTGGGAGGACTTTTCTGAAAGCTGTTGCCTATAGCTGCATGTAAAAGTATTTTCCTCATTTCCCGTAGCAGGTCAGAGTTCAGGTCTTACATGAGTTCTTTGCGTTAAGGTCTTACATCCTGATTTTTGGCCCATCTTGAACGGACTTGCATGCGTGTATATATGGAGAGGTGCTTCTCCTTTCATTCTGCGCATGTGCAAGTCAGTGTGGCAGTCCACTTTGCTGGCCCCAGAAGTTTCAGTCTGTCTTCACTCTGCTCTGTGCCTTTGATCCTGTGTTGAAGCAGCTCACCATGGTGGACATGTGTGGCCGGGCTAGCCACTCACCTCTGGCCACAACTGATGACTCTTTCTATATCTGCTGATGTTAGTTAGATAATAATTGTTGCGGTGAGTTTCTGGCTGTACAGCTCTGTGCTTCTGCTGGTCTCATGCATGTGCCACCCAGGAGCTATCTCGGATCTGGTTCATATTTCCATTCTTAAAAGTCCATACATCTTCCCATTTCTGGGAGCTGTTAATTCCATTTTCTTTGCTTTCAGTGAGGAGTCAATTCCTGGTAAAGACTTTCTTGTGTCATAGGCTTTTCTCAAAACTCTTTGTGGCAGCCTCCATAATCCCATAAACTCTTGAATTCTATATGAAATGTCTCATCCAGGCTGCTCTTAACTCCAGTTGGCCAGCCCTCAGGGCCACGTGGTTATGGTTCACCTAACCGGTGGAGGCTTCTCTTCCTCCTCAACCTTCTTCCTCGTGGTCCTCCTCCAACCTCCGTGCCTTGGAATCTTAATGCTTCATTTCAATGTTTATTTTTTAATTCTTAACTCTAACCTCCAAATTTAGTACTAGCAAAAAAACCAATGAAGAAATAAAAGTTTATGAAAACTTTTAAAATATTTCATATCTTGATAAATTGGAAAACCTTAGAAAGCTGACATGTACAATTACTTAAGTCATTAAACATCAAAAAATAAAGTTGGTGTTGACCTGGAAGCTTCTTTCCTATTGGCTAATTCTCATAGTTTTGAAAGGTACTACACTTATGGAGGGGGTGGATAACTATCAACTTTATCCAGCTGTGAATCCTGCGCACTAGAATAATGATTAACTGACAAGGCAGTCCTACTCTTCCAGTAGTGGCACAAATATTATCAAAGAAACCAAACACTTTCTGATTGGATTTGAGTCTAAGTCATGGAATGGAACTTGTACTTGGCCCAATGTTTGAGCCAAGAAAGTTGGTTACAGGTTACAGACCCTAAGTGAGAACATACTACTATTACTATGCTAAATACTCATAGGTTTAAATCGATTCTTTTTTGGTTCTTTTTTTTTTTTTTTTTTTTTTGGAGCTGGGGACCGAACCCAGGGCCTTGCGCTTGCTAGGCAGGCGCTCTACCGCTGAGCTAAATCCCCAACCCCTAAATCAATTCTTTTGACTTGTTGTTGTACTTAAAAATTTTGTAAATCTTCTAAACCTCTTTGGGAAAGTGTCTCTTTTGCAGTAGTTGGCAATTAACAGAGTCCCATAACTGGTCAAGGTGCAGAAAAATAAAAGCCTGCAGAGTACTCATCCCTAAATGGAAGTTTCAATCTATGTCACAATCCATTCACCTAAAACTCACATATCATTGCAAAAGAGCAAGGGGTGCATAAAGATTATAAGGGAAACATTGTTTTTGAAGACATTATATGTCAAATACACATATCAACCCATAGCTATTGTGACAGCACGAATAAAAACATTTGTATGGAAGCTCAATCCACAAAATGCCTCAGCATAAAGATTCATAGCACGAAGTCTCACCCTTGTATGCAGAACTATTAGAAATTGACAGGGGGCTGGAGAGGGAGAGTTTGCTGTCATTAATGATGTTCTTAATATTGTGGGTGGCTAAACATGAAACAGTGTGTTACCACACACTCAAAAGAATGTAGGCAAGACTAATGGAACTTGATATATTTATAAAGCAAAACGAACAGAAAGTTGGATGGGTATCAAGTGGAATTGGATCTTGAAAGAGTCGAAGGAAGGGGTCAAAATATGATCAAAATAAAATATATGAAATTATTTTAAAATACAATATATTCAAAGATATAGAGAATTTTTAAAAAGAATTTTTTTGAAAAATGCCTTTAAATACTATTTTAGAGTGAGATGTAGTCATCCAAGTGCGCAGACACCCCCGTGTTCGTCCCTTGCCCAGTACTGCCCCCGTGACCACGAGCTAACACAGCACGTGAAACTGTTCACAGGAAGACTTGAGGGCTGGAGACCAGGAACATGATGGCAACCTCCAAACTGGAGTGGAAGAAGCGTGGCAAGGCCTAAGAGACACAACCTTGATGTAGGGGGGTGGGGTTTGTTGTGCAGGCGGCGCCTACACGTGGTACTTTAGCAGACTGAAGGGATGCTTGGTACCTGCCTGATCCACAGTCGGAAGTCCTGCAGGAGGTCCACCGGCTGTGAAGCGGTGGTGCTCTCTAGAAGTGGTTGATACTTTTATTGTTAGAAACTGGTGGTTACTGTTGGTCGATTCCTGTACCGCTTTTGAACTACATGATAAATGTGTTGCGAGAACTCTGCTAAAATGTGTTGGAGGTTTTTGTTTTGTTTCTTTTGGTGCCAAGGACTCATTGTATAGCTTTTGATGGCCTGAAACACTCTTTGTAGCCCAGGCTGGCATCGATGTCAAGTCAGTCCTGCCTCTGTCCCCTTATTGATGTATTTTATACATCAATAAGAGAAACATAAGGTCCAGAAATAGTATTTGTAGTATTTCTTATATGAGATTATTTAATATATTAAAGTATGACATTTTAAATGAATAGAAATAAGGACATTAATTATTGATGAAGAGATAATTAGGTTAATACCTATAAAAATCATCTCTAAAGCACATTTTACGGGGGAAGAGTAAAATGAGCTACATATCTTGGAATAAGTAAAGCCTTGGAATCTCTAAATCAAGATAATTAACATGTCTGTTACCTCATATACTTATCTATGTATTTTAGAGAGGATGATGAGAAATTTAAAATTTACTATCTTAGCAATTTTCAAGAATGCAACATGTTCTCTCTTGTGTCACCAGTGGGATAATTACATCTATAAAAATCACATAGTCACATGTAGACTGATGGTTTACAGAAGCATAAAAGGGTACCGGTTATTATCTGCTGAGCTAGCAGAAAAATGAACCATAGACACATAATAAATAGTTGTGATCCTCAAGTACATGCCTACTAGGGCACTCTTTAATTCCATTTATTTTTAAAACTGGGGCTAGCAATATTTTAAAGTTTATTTCCAAGTTTGGGCCCATTAACCTTCTATATCCTGAGGGTAGGTTCCTACCCAGCTAAGCTTACAATGGAAATCCCTAAGGAATTAATTTTCTGCTCCTAAAACACAGCAACAAAGAAAATCTTGCATGAATGTGATTTAAAGACAGGCCAAGCTCCATTCAAAGCAGGCAGCTAAACTTGGTACCATTGCACACATAGTTCTGGCTTTAGAATCTTGAAGGATACAGGGATAAAAGGGTCATAATGTCTTCCTCTGCAGCTAAGGAAAGCCTTTGAGGCTAGACATATAGCAGGGGAGTCGCTGCATGGAGGCCCTGAGAGCACAGTGAATATGAAATGAGGTCTGTGTTGTGGTGGAGACACAAAAATGTGGGTAAATTAGGATCATGAGGTGTCTGCCAAGGAAAGCCAAAGATAGTGAGTGGAACCAGCTCAAGGGAGGGAAGTTTATTGCAGTCATCAAAGGCATAAAGATATAACCATGCAAGCCCTCTGACATCGTACATGATATTTGGAGTTTGTTCTCAAGGGTTTCAGTCTTGCTTTAGAACAATATTTTTAGTATGCAATTTAGTTTTTTATTTTATTGGGGTAAAAGATTAAGAGATAGCTTGAGTCTGAGATTTCGAACTTTAGACATACATGTACATACGGATATGATAGATGTATATGCCATAAAAGGTATGTTCATTAAAACCAGTGCACTAAAACAGACACAGAAGGAACACCCATTCAGAGCCTGCCCCACATGTGGCCCATATATATACAGCCACCCAATTAGACAAGATGGATGAAGCAAAGAAGTGCAGAAGTGTAGATCGCTCCTGAGAGACACAGCCAGAATACAGCAAATACAGAGGGGAATGCCAGCAGCAAACCACTGAACTGAGAACGGGACCCCCGTTGAAGGAATCAGAGAATGAACTGGAAGAGCTTGAAGGGGCTTGAGACTCCATATGTACAACAATGCCAAGCAACCAGAGCTTCCAGGGACTAAGCCACTACCTAAAGACTATACATGGACTGACCTGGACTCTGACCTCATAGGGTAGCAATGAATATCCTAGTAAGAGCACCAGTGGAAGGGAAGCCCTGGGTCCTGCTAAGACTGAACCCCCAGTGAACTAGACTGTTGGGGGAGGGTGGCAATGGGGGAGGGTGGGAGGGGAACACCCATAAGGAAGGGGAGGGGGGGAGGGGGATGTTTGCCCGGAAACCGGGAAAGGGAATAACACTCGAAATGTATATAAGAAATATTCAAGTTAATAAAAAAAAATAATGACTTCATGAAATTCTTAGGCAAATGGTTGGAACTAGAAAATATCATCCTGAGTAAAGTAACCCAATTACAAAAGAACACACATGGTAAGCACTCACTGATAAGCGGATATTAGCCCAGAAGCTTGAGTATCCAAGGTACAATTTAGAGACCACTTGAAGCTCAAGAAGAAGGAAGACAAAAGTGGAGGCTTCAGTACTTCTTAGAAGGGGGAACAAAATGCTCACAGGAGGAAATATGGAGACAAAGTGTGGAGCAGAGACTGAAGGAAAAAACATCCAGAGACTGCCTCACCTGGGGATCCATCCCACATGCAGTCAACAAACCCAGACACTATTGAGGATGACAAGGAGTGCATGCTGACAGGAGTCTGATATAGTTGTCTCCTGAGAGGCTCTGCCACAGTCCAACAAATACAGAGGCAGATGCTCACAGCCAACCATTGGGCTGAGAAAAGGGTCCGGAATGGAGGAGTTAGACAAAGGACTGAAGGAGCTGAAGGGGTTTGCAACCCCCATAGGAAGAACAACAACATTAACCAACCAGACCCCACAGAGCTCCCAGGGACTAAACCACCAACCAAAGAGTACGCATGGAATGACCCGTGGCTCCATTCTCTTATGTAGCCAGAATGGCTTGGTTGGGCATCAATGGAAGGAGAGGCCCTTGGTCCTGTGAAGGCTCGATGCTCCAGTGTAGGGGAATGTCAGGAAAGGGAGGCAGGAGGGAGTAGGTAGGGGAGCACCTCATCGAAGCAGGGGGAAGGTCGATAAGAATGGGTGTTTTAGAGGGGAAACTGGGAAAGGGGATAACATTTGAAATGTAAATAAGAAAATATCCAATAAAAGACAAGAAAACAAGGAGATGGGATTAAATCTGAAAGATGTTGGAGATATGAATAAATCTAATAAAAGAATAGTGGACAAAATACTTTAAAATTAATAAAATATTTTTATAAAATATTTCAATATCCAGTGCCTAATGGGAATCTAATGGCTCTGAAAAATTTAGAATTTAAAAAGAACATTAAATATCACAGATTTTGGGGTCTTTTCCATCTCTATAAATGTCCAATTCATTTACTTTTTTTTACTTTTTTATTTTTTCCTATATATTACATTCGGACTACAGTTTCTCCTCCCTGCACTCCTAACAGTCCTCTCTAAGGAAGACTTCACATTATAGCTATCTCTATTGTAAATTACCACCCCCCAGTAGCCTCTCAGTTCAATCAGAATAATCCTAAAATATTCATATTGTGGACTACTAAATGTCCTGAGTATCAATCCATAAAGTGTATATTGTCAGCTTTCATATTGCTTATACATACTGTGATTTCTTGTCACTGGAAACATTGGCCTGATGATGTTCCTTGAAAACACTTAGATATCTCACAATTTGACATCTTTGAATTTGATATTTCCCTAGCATCCCAAAGCATGGCCTTACTTCCAATAGGCATCTACTCAGTACCCATCACTAGAGAGGCTTTTACTGTCTAATTTCATAGAATAACAATCAGTGTTCCACAATCATCATCTTCCTTTATATGCTTTGTTCCCAGAAGTTACCATTACACATCATTATTCACTTACAATACCTTCTGTGTTGTAAGCTTGAATGTGAGTTCCTCAGAAATAAAAGAATGATTCTTTTTCAATGTCAAACCCTCAGATATCTTAAAATATTTCACAGACAGTTAATTTATATTAGCGGCAATGAACAAATTTTCACTAAAAATTAGGCAGAGTGGATTCTGGTAGCCTTGTCTAAGTGCAGTCCAAGCTGAGGGTCCCTTAAAATTTATATCTTGCTTTTTAGAACATCTGTTGGTCACCTCTGGCTAATCCCCATTCCAAGGTAGGCACAACTTACAAAAAAAACAGAAACAAAAACAAAAATAAAACAAATGTCTAGTTGGTGGTTTCTAAAATTTTTCCATTCAATTTAGATTATTCATGTGTCTGATATGCAGATGTTACACCAGTCCTAGTGATGGTGTTATAATAAGAAGAATTAATCCCTGGTGAAATCTTAGATATGTATGTACTTGGAAAAATCACTTCAGAACAAAAGATTCTGTTTTCTTTAATATGTATTTCTGACAGAAATAGAACTGTTTGTTTGAAACAATCTCACGTGACAGGAAATTAAATAAATTCCTCTTTGTAATTATATTCACCAGAAATTGAAGCAAAACAAAACGTACATCTACAGACAATGTCTGAGAGTGTGAGTTCACTTTTATTTACAGTTTTTTCTCCAATGTACATCTTCTCTACCATAAGTCATCCACAGATTCACACAAGAGTCCTCACAGTCCTCAGTTATAGACATCTTGCTTCTGATTCCTTGCTTTGCCAAGTTATTCAAACCGCAAACCATGTCTCTTTATCCATTAATTTACACAACTTTTTAGATTATGCGTAGATTTGATGGTCATTTGATATGTATTATACACCAAATTAAATGATTATTTAGTACTTCTGATCATATTTCTTATCTTTCTACATATTATGAAACCTTATAAGCTACATTTTTACATTTTCAAATGAACAAAATCTCAACTAGTGAATATAATCTTGTTATAAATCATTATTACTTCTATTTATGCATACATATCATTTTCATTTTACATACTTAAAACATCTATTTTTGTGGTTATTGGCACATGCATGCTGTTATCTTGGCTTTGTATGCAGGGAAAATCCTCCTGGGTATTACAGTAATTATTTGTTTAAACTTCCAGTAATGCACAGCCTGTTTTCAAAACTGACTCTGCCATATTCTCTTATCCTGAAACAATACATAAGAATTCTCATTTAGATGGTTTTTATCAAAACTCCCTACCATTTTATTCTAGGCATTGAGCATAAATGGATCACTGCTGCATCATGGACTAGATTTCCAGTATCCTTGTGCCTACTGATGATTTAAAAACAAATCTTATGATGTAATCAGTGCCCACTTATGTATCCTCTTTGAAGAAAGGGCTGTTCAAATTCTTCTTATTGACTTGGATTATTTGTCTTTTAGCATTGGGTTTTAAAAGTTCAGTATTTTCATTGTATAAGTACTTTATTAAATGCATAATTTCCAAATATTTCCTACAACCTATTACTTTGTCATTTTTAAATGATGATCTGAATGAATGTTTTGAATAATTTTAGTAAAGTTGATCTTTGTGTGTGTGTGTGTGTGTGTGTGTGTGTGTGTGTGTGTGTGTGTGTGTGTTTGAAATAAGATCTAAGAAATAATTGGCCAATAATTATAGAGTCTGCTTTTTTTTATGATAAAATATTCATCTCTGATTTTGAACCCTGGGGTTGATTTTGAGTTGAGTTTTGTGTGTAGTATCAAAAAGTTCTCCAAATTCATTCTTTTACAGGTGGATTCCCAGTTGTCACCATTTGTTATAAATGCTATTTCCTACTTAATTATCTTGACATTTATGTTGAACATAAACTGATGATAAACTAAAAGTTGATGTCTGGATTACCTATGGACCTGGTGTATGTACACATTTACCATTGGTCTGATGCCAAGTGTTCTTAATTGACACAGTTTCTGAAATATTGAAATTCAAAGAAAAAACCCTCCAATCATGTCTTCTTGTTCAAGATCACATTGGCAATGTTTTAGCCTTACACTTACATATGAGTTTAGTATTATTGGCAACTTTTGTTCTCATAAAAGACTCACAGAACTATGGCCAGGATGAAGTAGAATCTGTGATTAATGTGAGGAGCATAGTTGTCTTAACAACATTGAATATGTTCTTATTGAAATCTGAATTCTTTATTCAGTTTCATTACTAGGTCTTTATCATTTATATATATGAGTGTGTGTGTGTGTGTGTGTGTGCGTGCGTGCGTGCGTGTGTGTGTGTGTGTGTGTGTGTGTGTGTGTGTGTGTGTGTTTAGAAGTTACAAATTTACCATCTCATTTTGGGGTTATTTTTTCAACTAAGAACATTACTAAAGTTCAAAAGGTTCTATATTATCAGCTTTTGAATTTGTTTATACTTTTAGACTCATATCTAAATATTCAAATGAAGTCCCCCAATTTAATGGTATTTTTTTATGCTGCCTGATTCTAAATTTTCTAAATGTATTTTCACTGTGATCCATTGAACAAGGGTTTATTCTTACTTTTTCAAAAACTAATCATGACAATTCATAAAGTAGATTAAAGACTTATGTTTATAGAAAAATATGAGAAATAAAATAGAGAATTCATGAATGTTCCCATGTACATATAACCTTCTCTATTTCCAACAATCATTATATTTAATTTAATTGATAAAACTATACTAAATGGAAATTCTATATGAAGGGAATACTTAGTTATATTCATTGCATATATTTGAAGATTTTAACATATATCAACCATTATAATACCATATGGAGAATTTTATAATCCAAACATTTTTCCATATACTTCAATGCCTTTCACAATTTCTGGCAATCAACAATCCCTTTACTATCTGTATTGAATGTCATTTATTTAAATTCGGAGACTGTGAAACACTGTGAGTTGGTTCCATTCATTTAATAATTAGCAGTTTCATTCATGATTCTTCTATAATATGATAAATCCTTTCTTTTAACTCAAAATACATAAAGGAGCATGGTTGTGTTTGTGTGTCTGTACGTAGTACATACATATGTATGTGTGTATGTATGTATGTGTGTGTTTAGTTGTACAAGAACCCTAAATATTGTTTTACAAAATTGTATTTTGTATTCACATCAATAGCTAATGAGATTTCTTGGTATACAAAATATCTTACAAATATTTAATTTAGTATTTTGAAAAATTTTGATCCATTTTCTGGTCTTTTTCAAAAAGTATACATTTCAAAGATCATTGTTTATATTACATCTGACTGTTTCAATCACATATATTTCAAAATTAGTACATGTTTTTGGTATGCCACTGGTAATGTCAAGTGAGCATAATAAGAAACTATTTTTGTTCTGTGTTTGGTCTACCTACTTTGTTTAGTGTTTTTTAAAATAGATTTATTCTTTATTTTACTATTTTTTCAAATTATAATTATATTTTTTCATTCAAATTACTCTCCCTTCTCCATACAGTTCCATAGTCTGTCTTCATTTGACATTAAGCCCTTGACCTGAATGGATGTTACAAAGTGAGAACAAACACAGTGAGACTTGGTGAGTATCTTTTTCAATTGTCATCTTGTGATTTCATTGATAATTTGGCTTTAAGCTATTCTGAGATGTATCTTCATGTTAAACTGTTTTTCTGTGGTTTAATAAGAATTCTTTGGCATACATCTGTCCTCAGCTGGACAATGTGAAGAGTTAGAGACTTTGGAGGGCACAACCCTAAATGGGATGCCTTTGTCATATCTCTCACATGAAGGCTCAGGTATCTGTAAAGAAAAGGAGGCAAAAGAGTGTAGTGCCCAGTAGTGGTAAATTGCTTCAAGAAAACAACATTTTCCAGACATCGTAGGACAGATACACATAGGAATCCACAAAGATTGTGACAGCATGCACAAGACCTGCACAAGTGAAAGCCATGCAAAACCCCAGCATGAAAACCATAAAGTGGGCACAAAGTCCCACACTGAACCAAGAAATTGTTCGTTTGCAATTAAAACCTGATGTAAATGGTTAAATCAGTTTCCTGTGGTGGAGTGGCACTGTCTATATCATCCACACAACAGGACAGGCACCATACCCAGAAATAGTTGGCAAGATCAACTTGGACTCCATGGTTTTTACTTTTGTTTTTTTTTTTAAGAGAAAGAAATATCATAATGTTAGGTAGGTAATAAAGGAGGACTATCTGCGAGTTAGACAGTGGAAAATGTGATCAAATATATTGGATGAAATTAAAATTGTAAACAAGATTATTAAAATAAAAAAGAGAAGAAAGTGCTTTTCATTTTGTTCTCCATTACAGGGAAAACATGCCTATAACCACTGTATGACTATTTCTACTGTTAATTTTTTCAAGCACCATCACAGTAATAGTCAGTTATTCATCCATTACACCCCAGCTTCCAGTTTTCATTGATCTCTCAGGTTCACTTAGAATATTCTGATGTACCATCTGATACTAGCCTATATTATCTCTCTAGAAATCATAAAATCAGACATTTCCCCACTCAATGTGATCTGGCTTTACAGTTCCTGGCTGTATTCCCAAAGGACTCTATATCCTACTATAGCCATGTTTATCAAACTTGCTAATTCTGCGATACTTCAATACAATTCTTAATCAGTACCTCATAACTGTAATTTTAATACTGTTGTTAATCATACTATAAATATCTGTGTCTGTCAGTTATCTTAGGTGTCCCCTGAGAAAATGTCTTTCAATCCCTGGAGTCATGACCCACAGGTAGATAAAACTGTTCCAGAGAGTAACAGTTGCTCCTGTTTGTTTTGCGTCTATTTACAACAGCAAAAGAATGGAAACAATCTACATTTGTATCAACTGATGAATAAATGGATTATAAATATGCTGTAGGTATACAAAATAAAATATTGTCCAGCCTTAAAGAACAGGAAAAGTGTGGAATTCAAAGGTAAATAGATGTGGATTGAAATAATCACTTTGAATTAGACAGCACAGATTCAGAAAAGACAAGCCCTATATGTTCTGTGTCATAGGGTTGCTAGCTTTGAAATGTAAGTTTGTATGTGTGTGAGCACATGTGTGTGTGTGTGTGTGTGTGTGTGTGTGTGTGTGTGTGTGGTTAGATGGTAATACAAATAGAAGTGAAAAAATAACTAAGGGTGTATGTGGGAAATTTCAAGTGAAGTGACATAGAACAGAAGTTCTATTAAGTGTGTGTGTATTGGGAGAGAGAGAGAGAGAGAGAGAGAGAGAAGAGAGAGAGAGAATGAGAAATCCCAGGGACAGAGGACAGTCGTAAGGAATAACTAGTGTTAAATACCTTTTTAGCAGCTCTATGAAAGCTTACTACTGCAAAAATTTTCAGAAATGTTAACATGAACTTATTGATATAAAGGAGTTTAAGAAGAGTTGCCCCATTTCTTAGTCACTATTCTATTGCTGTGAAAAGACACTATAACAAGAGCAACTTATATAAGAAAATATTTAATGGGGGTTTGAGTACAGTGTCAGAGGGTTACTCTGTGATCATCATGACAAGAAGCATCATCACAGCAGGTAGACAGCATGGCATGGGAGCAGTAGCTGGGAACTCACATGTGATTCAAAAACAGCAGGCAGACGGTATGAGCAATACTGGTCCTGACGTGGGCTTTGGAAGACTCTAAGCTCACTATATTGACTTCTCTTCCTACAAGGCCACATCCTAATCCTTCATGAACAGCTCACCAGCTGAGAACCAACCAGTCAAATATATGAGTACATGGGAGCCATTCTCATTTAAAACACCACATATTATATCAGGGGACAATTTCTCTCCCAAATATCAGAGGCTACCAAATAAAAAGCCCTATGCCAAGTACAGACTACCTTTTTTTTAGTTGTTTGCAAACTAGATCCCTTATATCCCCAAACATTACAGGCTACTGCTATTTCCTCTATAACTTAATGGTAAAGACACATGGCTAAGGACATAATATACTTTAGTATAAAACAAGGAGAAATGAAGTTGGTAATGACCAGGAAGCTTCACCCCTGGAGGCTAGCTCTCATAGTACTGGAAGGTGCAGTGTACACTAATGGGAGAGAAAATTGACAGTCTTACCCAACCATGAGCCCTGCAAGCTACAATAACAACTATCATAGGACACTTGTATCTCACTACTTTCTTACATGACTCAATAATCATCACAGAAAGTGGGTCAAGAATGTAAGAGTCGACTTTGGTGGATGTCTGCAATAAGATATTATTTTCTAGCTATGATGGTGCTGTTGTACACACAGGTTTGCAGTGGCTGTGTCTGCATGTACGTGGGTCTTGTAGTAAATCAAGCAAGCCAAAAATCCCAGTATGGGTGTGGGAAAGCGTCGTCAAGCTTCCCTTCCCTAGCAAAAATATTATTGACGATAGCTCCCTTGAAAGGCTAATTTTTATTCCATGTTTTACCTCTCCAGAGAGGTTATACTTGGTCTTAGAGGACAGTTCCCAAACTGCACATACAGAGAGTAGTAAATGGGTTCATGGAGCTTAAAAACAGAGCTAATGAAGTTGGAAAGGTAAAGCGTTGGGAAAAACAGTGAGGAATTTAAAGAAAGGGAATGAGGGAAGATTTTATTAAAATACATTTTATGCATGTAAAAATCTCTAATATTAAAAGAATTCATAATATATATGTGAAGAATTACAAAGGAAAAAAAAACCTCAATACATTATGAGACAAAGAACCTCCAAAAACACCATTGAGTTTGTGTCATCCATCTACTGCTAGGTATTGGGCCTGGTCCTTTTTTTTTTTTTTTTTTTTTCTTTACACTCCAAATTTTTTCCTCTTCCTGGTCTACCCTCTGACTGTTCCACATCCAGTACCTAACCCCACCCCCATCTCCATGACAATGTTCCCATCCCTCCAGCCTCCACTCCACCATACCTCCCCACTCCCTGGGGCCTCCAGTCTCTTGAGGGTTAGGTGCATCTTCACTGACTGAACCCAGACCCAGCAGTCCTCTGCTGTATATGTGTTAGGGGCCTTATCTAAGCTGGTGTATGCTGCCTGGTTGGTGATCCAGTGTCTGAGAGATCTCAGTGGTCCAGGTTAATTGAGACTGCTGGTTCTCTTACAGGGTTGACCTCTTCTCAGCTTCTTCCAGCTTTTCCCTAACTTAACCAAAGGGGTCAGCAGTTTCTTTCCATTTGTTGGGTGCAAATATCTGCATCTGACTCTTTCAGCTGCTTGTTGGGTTTTTCAGAGGGCAGCCACAATAGGTCACTTTTGTGAGCACACCATAGCCTCAGTAATAGTGTTAGTCCTTAGGACCTCCCCTTGAGCTGGATCCCACTTTGAGTCTGACTCTGTACTTCCATTTCCTCAGGCTCTTCTCCATTTTTTGTCCCTGAAGTTCTTTCAGACATGAACAATTATGAGTCAGAGTTTTTGACTGTGGGATGGTAACCCCACCCCTCTCTTGATGCCCTGTCTTTCTGCTAGAGGTGTGCTCTACTAGTTCGCTTTCCCTACTCTCTTCTTCCCTCCCTTTAGTCTTCCTACACTCCTTACTCTCTCCTGATGTAATTGTTGTCTTAAAGACAGTTGAATAAACTCACCCTTCTAGTCATTTCTGAACTCTAGATGATTGGTTCAACTCACCTCTTCGGCATCAAACTCCTCTCTAAGTTGAATGATTCAAACTGGCTTCTATTGGCTTTTCACTGAATCACTCTGCTTGGCCTCATACTACCTTTGGCAATAAATTCTAAGCTTCTGGCTCTTTCTTATTTTCTGACTGGTTTTATCTTCACCTGCAACCTGCTTCTGTAAAACTGTCCTAGTAAACCTGCCCTCCTTTCTTTCTTTGCTTCTTTTCTTTCTCTGACACCCCACTCCACCCCAAAGAATAGCTGTAACCATTTTGTACCATGCCTGCCAGCTATTTCATATTGTTGTGGTAAAATGCCTGCCAGTCATTGACACAGAAAAAGAACTTGATCGAGAGTCAGGCTGATCACATATCCTATTATGTTCTGTATGTTCTTCATGAGGTTCGTTAATCTTAAGAAATTCCACAAGGCTTTGCATAAGACACATCAAGTTAAAGGTCAATATGAACTTTTGTTGTGTCTAAAATGGTTTGAGTGAAAGTTGATCACCATGGAAATACTTCCTGCACCTGCATATTAAGTCATTGTGCTTTGTTTTTTTGTTTTGTTTTGTTTTGTTTTGTTTTGTTTTACTTCATAAGCCTGCCCTCAGAACAGGTTCGTGCCACAGTTAAGTTCGTGACTCCTTTTTGTAGTCCTGATCAGATCAGCGTTATGGTGTAGTGTGCATTCAATGAACTATTCTTGCTTAAGTCAGATCATGTTCACATGGTCTGTGGCGATGCAAGAACAGTAGTAATAAAAATGGCATAGTATTGGTATAGAAATAGACAGGTTGATTAATGGAATTGAGACTAAGACCCAGAAATAAACCCACACACCTACAAATACTTGATTTCTTAACAAAGAAGCCAAACAATAGGATGGAAAAAAAAGATCATCTTCAACAAATGCTGCTGGTCCAACTTGAGGTCTGTGGGTAGAAGAATACAAATGGATGCATATATATCACCTGGCACAAAACTCAAGCCCAAATGGATCAAAGACTTTAATATAAAACTCAATGCACTAGGTCTAATTGAACTGAAAGTGGGGAGTAGCCTTGAACTCCCCAGTTCAGGAGACAACTTCCTGAACAGAGCACCAAGGGCTCAGGCACTAAGATCAATAATTAATAAGTGTGACCTCATGATACTGAAAAACTTTTGTAAGTCAAAGTTCAGTCAATAGCACAAGGTGACAGCCTATAGATTGTGAAAAGATCTTCACCAACTCTACATATGACAGAGGGCTGATATCCAAAACATATAAAGAACTCATGAAATTAGATATCAGTAAACCAAATAACCCAATTTAAAAATGTGGTACAAATCTAAACAGGAACTTCTCAAGAGAGGAATCTCTATCAGCTAGGAAGCACTTGAAGAAATGTTCAACATCCTTACTTATCAGGAAAATGCAAATCAAAACAACTTGAGATTCCACCTTACGCCCATCAGAATGGCTAAGATCAAAAGCTCATGCTACATTTCATTGTAGTGAAGATGTGGAGCAAGGGAGTACTCCTCCATTACTGTTAGGAATGTAAACTTGTACAATGACTTTGCAAATCAATGTGACTATTTCTCGGAAAATTTGGAATGGTTTTACCTCATTATCCAGCTATACCACTCCTGGGCATATACTCAAGGATGCTACGGCATACCACAAGGACACTTGCTCAACTATGTTCATATTAGCTTTATTTGTAATAGTCAAAAACTGCAAACAACTTAGATGTTCCTGAACCAAAGTAGGCATAGTGAAAATGCAGTGGATTAACACAATGAACTGTTATTTAGCCATCAAGAACAATGGCATCATGAAATTTGCAGGCAAGTAGATGAAACTGGAGAAGATCATTCCAAGTGAGATAACCCAGAAACAAAAGGGAGGCATGGTATGAACTCACATATAAGTGTATATTAGCCATAAAGTACAGAATAACCACACTACAATCTACAGACTCCAAGAAGCTAAATAACAAGGAGGATGTTCAAATCTCACTGAGAAGGGGATACAGAACAGACACTGAGGATTGAGGGAGGGAGAGAACAGTGTAGGAGAGGGCTTGGGGATAGAGCAGGAGAATTCAAATCTGGGGAAGACAGAGGAATTAGACAAGCTCAATAGGGGCTTGATATGTCAAGGTTGATATTTATAGGATGCTTCTTCTCTGAAGAGAAGAGATGGGGGAAAGGGAGGGAGGGGCAGAGAGTAGAGCTGGGAGGAGACAATGGACAGGAAGCTGAGATTGAAATCTAAAGTAAATAAATAAATCTATCAATTAATAAAATAGAAATTATACAGGGCTTAAATGAATCAATTTCATGTGGAAAATTAGTTTTTCCCTCATATGGTAGAACTTAATTAAGCATTAAAGAGAAATTGCTCTAAACTACATAGTTGGCATGCAGAAAAAGACAAAAGCATGCATTACCCATGCCTCCCACATTTCAAACTGTACTTGCTGGCAAATCATGAATCACAGTATTTTGTGAATTCCTTGTTCCGGGGGAGAAAGAGGTGAAAGAGCCAGTCTCTGAATCATACAGCTTCCAGCTTTGAATCCAGACATGAGATTTTTTTTTTTCTAGTGAAAAATTCATTCTGTTGTTCAGTTCTAAAATAAAGGAGTTTATGAAGTTTCAAAAGAAAAGAATGAAAATACATCCTTACATTTTATCATTTCACAAAACTCAACTAAAATATATTAAAGAACTTAGCATAAAACTATATATCCTGGATATGATACAAGAAAAAGTATGAAATAGATTTTATTTCATCGGCACAGAACAAGACTTTCTTTTTGTTGGAACCCCACAAAAGAGGGGGCAGAAAGAGTGTAAGATCCAAAATAGATGGAGGACCCCAGGAACACAAGTTTCTTTATAACTATAACTATAACTAAAACTATATATATATATTTTATATAATGTATTATATGTGTGTATGTATAATAGCATTCACTTAATATTTTTATGGAACTCCTTAGTGTGGGAATGAGTGCTTCTTTGACTCTTGTGCCTTCTCTTGGGGCTCTTTTCAATCTGTTGGTTTTCTTGGTCCAACTTTCAATGTGATGGTATTTGTTTTACCTTATATTTTATTTCATTATATTCTATTGTTATCTCTTAGAATCCTGTCCTTTTTCAATGAGAGATAGAAAGGGAATGGATATAGATGTGAGGGGAAGTGGGAAGGAACTGGGAGGAGTAGATGGAGGAGAAACTGTAATCAAGATATATTGTATGAAAAAATCTATTTTTGATAAAGAAGGAAATTGATCAATGTAAATGTTAAGAATAAAAAATAATTGAAATGTAACTTAAGAACACGCTGCTTCAAAATCAATTCAAAAATGATTTTTATAATTAAAATGAAAATATTGCCTATAATTTAAAAGAAAGTGGCTTTCCCTTTGAAGTAAATAATCATCTTTTGTCATTGAAAGTTAACAATTTAAAAGTGTATTCTTAGTCTCGTTAATGTACAGATATTTCTCCATATAATAAATTTTAATATTTTCACTCAAAAAAGAGATGAGGGTAAATTAGTTTAAAAAGATCGAATGGAGTTGGGAAGGCAGGCAATTAGACAACTACTTAAAGGCCTTCTGAAAAGCCATATGGAAAACTACTATTGTGAAAGTTCATTAAAACAGATACATACATGAAAAGAATTTAAATGTAGTTACAATATAATGGGGGAGACAATGATTCAACTAAGGAATTAATGCAATCAAGTAAAACGGTCACTGCTTGGGATGGATTACATCTCACTGAGTTGTTAATAACAGGGACTAGTACACCACCCAAATGTAATAGGGTATTATTAAAGCTATTGGCTCTTGATAGGCTCTATTGAGGAAGGTACCTTTTAACTTATGTTATCAAACATGAAGAAATAAATCGAGCCATCTGGAAACAATACTCAAACTAACTAGCATTCATGGTGCAGGAGAGCAATTTTTATTCTACTAGAGGAAAAAAGTAATCATCAGTATCAACTATCTACAAACACAGCAATCTACAACAGCACCCAGCCTGTAAGATAAGTTTGTGCAATTGTGGCACAATCCAAGCAATTTCTGATTGCCTTAAAGGCCACTCCATGAGATGAAATCTATACAAGACACTGCTAAATTGGCCATGAACCTGAGACTAGATAAATCATGGGCCTAAGAGAAAGTCTAATACTATTATTCTGCTAGAAGGACAGCAATAAATGACTCCTAATGATGTATTGCTACATCCATAAATCAGTAACTTACTCAACCCTCACACTGAGAAGCTTCTCTGTGTAGTAGACAATAATTAGCAGTGTGATCCATAACTTGACAATGTGCAAAAACTGGATTTAGAAAGCAAACCTACAATGCCATCATAGGGTACTTTTTACAGGGAAACTAGAAGTTGGTGGCAGAATGCATACAATTCCCTACCTTCATTATGGAGGCTGAAAATTATAACTTTTGATGCAATAAATGTGCCCTTAATTCAGATTGGCCATTTTAAAGCATAATGTTCAGTTTCCACAAAAGAATACTATCATCTCTATATTTAGGCATATTTTATAGTAGTCTTCTGAATATATATATATATATATATATTTCACAAAAATAAAGCTTAGTCATATCACTGGTTTAACCACATACAATATAATAAAAAAATGGATTATAGTAACAAACAGAATACTCAACTTCAAATGGACAATTTGAATTAAATTGAGTAAAGAGATTAATTAAAACTTCAGAGATCGACCTGGTGGCTCATGCCTTTAATCCCATCACTTGAGAGGCAGAGGCAGGTGGATCTCTATGAGTTATAGGCCAATCTTGTTTACAGGTGTGATTTCCAGGACAACCAGTGCTACATACAGAGACTTTTTCTCAAAAAACAATCAAAACCACAACAAAAACAAGACAAAACAAAAAGCAAAAAACAAAACCAAAAAAGTAATCTTTAGTTATCACTGACTTCATGACTAAATCATGATGTCTTCTCATTGGCATGACACATAAATCAAGTACAGGTCTGTCATCTCAGTGTTATTTTTCATAATCCATTCACAACTCTTTGTGCATGTTTGTATGTTTGCTTTTGTTTTGTTCTTTCCTAATTCATTTAGCATATCTCTGTTCTTGACGAAGTCTTCAAGGATATAACAATGATATTATCCAATGGAAGCTAAAGCTTCGTGCTTATTGGTTGTTCCTGACTTATCACATCAAGAAACAAGGAAAGGAGGGAAGTGTTATTTTGAGCGATGTGAATGATTTCAGTTACTAAGTAGAAATTTTGAAAGACAGAGACAAGTCACTCTACAGTAAAAGTCAAAGGAAAGTTATTTCAAATACTTATTAGAGGCATTGACACTGAGGACGAAGTTCCCAGAAATCAAAGATAAGATCACTATACCAATCACAGTATAAATTAATTAACATAGTTAGAGGTGTACAGGTGCCAGGTACAAGTTAAAACAAATTACCTCTGTCTCTGTCATAGATACACAAAGGACATGAATATACATTTTACAATGTTAATGGTCTTTTCACTTCCACTACAGTTTTCTCTGTCTTACTTCCTGCTGTCTTTTATGCTGTATGATAGGTGCTGCTAACTTAAAACTACAGGGTTTTCAAGTAATAGAATATTGTGCTGGGACTAACATAACACAGATCACAAAGTTCTACTTTGTCCCAGAAAAAGTTGCTATTGTCATTGGTCCTGTCCTTCTACTACATGTACATCTCAAATTCATATATAAGTAGCTTCATGTTGCTCTATATAATCTCAAAAATGTCTTCTTGTGTTTCTAGTTCATATAATCATAGAACTCTCACTCCCCCATTCCCTGTGTGTATGTGTGTGTGTGGGGGGGTGCATGTGTGGGTATATTATAAGTAAAATCTGTGCTATAGAAGAGACTACTCCTTCTTCAGTCCCAATTTCTCATGTTCATTTAGTGAATGATAGGCCATTGCATGACTAGATAAGGATGAGGAAAGGGGAAGTTACAGAAGCAAAGCCAGTTGAATACTTTAATTGTGTTGTTACTTATATTTATTAGAGTTAATTAAAGATAAAATAAACATATATTTTAAGGCACACTATAATTATTTTAATTATTTGGCAAATTCATATAATTTTAGATACAGATGAGTTAAAGATTGAGAGTCTAAACCAAGAGAATGCCTCATTTCTTTTTATTCTCCTTTTTGCTTACCCTTTTCTTACAATTTTCAGTTATATCTGTTTTAGTAATAAAAGAATAAAGGTAGAAAGTTCTCTAGGTTATAAGGTTCATAAATTTAATAAAAACAAGGACAAAATTTGTATTACAGTTTAATTCCCTGTACCATTTAAAATCTTTTAAAATTGTTTCTCTATTTCAATTAAAATAGGAATAAAAATGTGGATTTCTTTGTTTACATCTTCTTCTTTATTAATGTGTGCCAGATAAAATAGCATTTAAATACACAAATATTCATAATGAGAAGGTTAAATTTTCTATAAATGTTGTTAAATATTATGATTGGTAAATATTATTTAAATCGTCTCAGTACAGATAAACACCTAGATAAATGAAAATTTAAAAGTCGCAATGCAATACTTAATAAAAATTATAACCAGTTTCACAAAACTTCATTCAATGCATTGCTAGTGAGATAGTTTATATGTAATTTATTATAGATTAAAAAGCATTACATGGATATTAATTATTTCTTTTGGGAATGCTAGAAGGAGATGTTTTAAAAATCTATGGACAGCTGAATTTTAATAAGACAAATGTACTTTAAATGCTTGTTATTGAGTTAGTTTTCATTATCCAAGATTATCTTTACTTCAAACACTCATTTATGCTGTGATCGATGTTGTCAAATGTAAGCAATACCTTTATGAAGATAGAGAAATGAAGTGAGTTCTCTTAGAATCTCCATAAACTGCTATTTTCTGATTGGTTATATTTCTATAGTAAATAATTAACTTGAATGAAAAGAAAAATTAACATAAACAAGAGAAATATATTTATGGAACCATGCTCATCTTTACTGTTGTAAATAGTGATATAATAATGAATGCGTGGGAATCTGTAGTCTAAACTGATTTTGGACTGATTTCTGGCAGAAGGATAGAATTAAATAATGTTAGGATCATAAGGTAATTTTACTTTTAATATTTGGAACTTCCACACTTTTGGCAATGGCTGGACTGATGTATATTTTCACAGAGTATTGACTTTCTTCCCTATCTTCACCAGAATTTGTATGTTCGTTGTTTTTGAAGCAATGTCTTTCTATGTAGCCCTGGCTAATTTAGAACAAGTTATGTAAATCAGGCTAACTACAAACCTACAGAAATCCTCTTGGATGTAAAATGGTGGGATTAAAGACAAACAACATCATGCCAAACTTGTGCTTAGGTTTTGTTTTTGTTTGATTGGTTGCTTAGTTGGTTTAGTTAGAGAGTAGAGGAATTTTAATCCAGCAACACAGATGCTTTGGCAAGGGATCATACCCTAAGATACAACCTGGCTGAAATGCAGATATGCCACATACCTTTTCTGTCGGGATGGAATCCATACTTTTAATCCCTCTGACTGGAACACACAAGTGATCCCTCTAGGGATATAGACATGCCTTTAGTTCATATCTTTAATCCCAAACAGTGATGTCTAATAGAGGTACAGGCAAGTGAAAAGTCAGAGGTATATTTGAGAGAATGAGTCAAAAACAGGCTATGCCCAACTCTCATGAGAAAAGATAGGAAAGAGAGGCTACTTAAAGAGCAGTGATAGAGTGAGAATTCAATTCAATTCAGTTTAATTCAGTTGAATCTGATGCAGTTCAGTTCAGTCTAGTTCAGTCTGATGCAGTTCAGTGAAGTTTGGAGCAATTAAGCTTCATGGAGATCAGAGGCAGTCTTTCCAAGCAGAGCAATCCAGTCAGAAGACAAGAGAAGCTGATTGACTCAGTCAGCCTACGGAGGAGTTTGAGCCAGAATGGGTGAGTTGAACTATGTAGCCAGAGTTCAGAAACAAAGAGAGTGAGTTTAATCAGCCATAAATTTTGGAGACTGAAACATTCTAGGCCTAGGTTAGCAGATGGAGGCTGTAAACTGATACTTTTAAAGTCTGGGCTTGCAGAAGATTAGATTGGTATGGAGGTTAGGAGCTTCCAGATCTACGCCTAAGGAATAGTTAGATAGAAATCCTCTGGGCTCAGCTCAAGCTGTATATTCACAAAATTTGGCTACAATTCTCATCTGAGCCCTTCATCTGAGAAAATAAAAATTTACACTCAGTCAATTTTACATTTATGTTGTACAGTGTTGTGTGTATAGCTTTGTGGGTAAGTTCCTGTGTGTGTGTGTGTGTGTGTGTGTGTGAGTTTGTGTGTGCTCATGTGTAGAAGCCAGAACACAACTTCAATAATCATTCAAAAGAGTGCTGCCTATTTCCTTTGAAATAAGATGTATCATTGACTTGGAACCCACCAATTAGAAGAGACTTTCTGAGTAGGACATCTCTGAGGTCTGACTGTTTCTTCCTTCCATTGCTGAGATTGTAAGTGTATACCATGATTGTCAACATTTGGGTTCTTGGGATTGAATACCAGACCCCATGCTTGTGAAGCAAATAAGTACTTTATTGATTGAACTTTCTCTGAGCCATTTTTTATTTTCTTGATGACAGCCTTTTTGACTGGGTGAAATGGAATTTTACAGTTTTTCAGCATCTTGAAGTTTCCTTTTATTGGAATTATTTGGCATTTGAATGGAATCATTCTCTGTTGCATTTTGTCAAGAATTCATAAATAAGTATTTCCTAGCTTTATATATACAAATAAGTTCTTTCTCTTCACTACCACATACTTGTTTAAATAGTTCTAGAATACAAGTCCTGTTTTTTTCTTTCTCTCTCAGAAATACAATTTTTCTTCATTTTTTCCTTTAGAATTTTGCATTAATAACAAGAACAAAATATTGCAGCTACTTCTTAGTCCCTGTTAGGAATGGCTATGTTCTGTTGGTAGCTTTCTTTCTTTCACATTACATAAATGAATAAATAGATAATGATGATACTAGATAGGTAGGTAGGTAGATAGATAGATAGATAGACAGAAAGACAGACAGACAGACAGACTGATCAACAGGTAAATATATAGAAACATATGAATCATTCTTTGTGTTGCTCAGAGTTTTTGTTTTTATTTTTTCTCTTTTCCTCACCTCAATTTCTTTCGACACTTAAGATGAATGTTAGGAATGCTTCTTTCAAAATTATCTTGTTTTAAATGATTATTACAAGTCTTTTTATTTTATTACCAGCTTCTTTATGGTGAGGGTTTTACAATGTCAGTATTTTTTAAATTTCACCTACTTGTTTTCCAATATAATCTCTACACTGTGCATTTGAGAAGTTCCTGAAGCTGACTCACTATAGACCTGTCTATCATGCTATGCAACTCATTTTTAAAGTGATTTATTTTTAGCAATTATCACTCTTGCTTGTAACTTCCAAGAATGTGAATTATTTGTCATAGTACATTTATTTTCTCTAAGGTCATGTTCTGTCTCTTTACCTTGTCGATTGATAATGCTTTAAAACATTCTATTTTTTTCTAAAAGTTAACTCTATTTCATGGAGGTTATTTTTACTGGAAAGTATATACCTCTTTATGCATATGAATTTCTCAACATTCCTAACTTACTTCCATACTTTCACTTAATTAGCAAAGTCTAGAAAGACATTTCTTAGCTAGGAGAGTCTGCCATATTTATTATTGAACTCAGAGTTACATGATTAGAAGGGGATTAGAACAATTGTATATGTGTGTGGGGAATGGAGTGGAGAAATTTTCTCTGACTACCTCACTAATCTTCTAGAAAATATGAGATAAAGCTCCAGTCTTCCATTCTCCATAAGCATTTGTTGTGGTCAGAAGGACATGCTGAAGATTAAAATCTAAAAATTAATGTACATCTGGCCACAGGAATCTTGAAGCAGAGCTGATAATGAAAAGTGTTCTTTATGGGGTACCAATTCTTTTTAAAGATTTATTTATTTTTACTTTATGTGTATTAATGTTTAACCTGAAGTTTTGGATATATACCTTTTTCATGTCTGGTGCATCTAGAGGGCAGAAGACGATGCCAGATGCCCTGATACCGAAGTTAACAGACACTTCTAAGACACCATGTGGCTGCTTGAAGCCAAACTTAGGTCACCTGAGAAAGCAAAACTGATCTTAACCTGTCTTAGTTAGGGTTTTACCTCTATGAACAGATACTATGACCAAAACAAACCTTATAAGGACAAAATTTAATTGGGGCTGAACCTACAGGTTCAGAGGTTCAGTCCACTATCAAGGCAGAAACATGGCAGCATCCAGGCAGGCATGGTTCAGAAAGAACTGAGAGTTCTCCATCTTCTGAAGGCTGCTAGCAGAATAATTACTTCCAGGCAGCCAGAATAAGGGTCTTAAAACCCATGCCCACAGTGAAAGACATACTTCAGCAAGTCCATGCCTTCTGATAGTGCCACTCCTTTGGCCAAGCGTATATAAAACATACTCCACTCCCTGGTCCCCATTGGCTTGTTCAAACATATGAGTCTATGGGGGGGATACATAAACATAGCATAACGCAAAATATATTTAGTCCAACTCCAAAAGTCCCCATGGTCTATAGCAATCTCAACAATGTTAAAAATCCAAAATTCAAAGTCTATTCTGATATTCATTCAATCACTTAATTGTAATCCCCAAAGCAAGACAGGAAACCGGCTGGGCAAACTCCAAACTCTTCATCTCCACGTCTGGTGTCAAAGCAGCCTTCAGATCTCCAACTCCTGTTTCATCTTTGTTGACTTCAACAAACTTCCCTCTCTTGGGCTGGTTCTACTTCCTATTAGCAGCTTTCCTCAGCAGATAAAACACTTCTCTGGCATCTCAACCATCTTGGGGTCCCCAAGGCAACTTTAAAGTTACAGCTTCTTGTTTAAATGTCTGGGATGCACATATGAACACTTGGGCTCCTCTAAAGGGTTGGTGTCACTTCTTCTCTGTCCTCTGTAGCGCTCGAACCTCAGGCTGATCTACTCCATTGCCACTGCTATTCTTGGTGATAATCTGTGATACTGGTATATAAAATAAGCTGGGATCTTCAGCTGCAACTAGGCTTCACCTCTCATAGGCTCTCTTCATGGTGCCAAGCCTCAACTCCTTTGCATGACCCCTTCAATCCTGGGCCATCAACTACAACTGAAGCTGTACTTTCACCAATGGCCTTCCATGGCCTCTCACAGTGCCAAGCTTTCAGATGCTCTTCTTGACCTCTTCCTGTTTTCAAAACCAGTACCACCTGGGTGACAATTTCACATTATCAAGTACAGCTGCAGCATGAGGTACAAACTTGGCTATCTCTGGAACACGGCTTCTTTGTGCTCTCAGAAAATACTTCCCAGAAGACTTCACCTCAGTGAGAGGGATCTCTTCTTAATCACCACTAATTTCTTAGCTCCAGCTAACAACCACCAATTGTCCCGGTAGTCCCTTTAATTCTGTACCTTAAAGTGAGAGCCATATGGCCAAAACTGCCATGTTCTGCTGCTTGCCGGGGCTGAAATATAGCCTTCTTTAATCTATTACCAGCTTTCTGTTTTGTAACTCCCTCACTACCTAAGCTTGGCTGTTTTGAAACTTGCTTAAATCTATCTGTCCTGTAGATTGACCTTGAACTTAGAGATCTCCATGGTTCTGTCTCCTGGGATTAAAGGCATCTATCACCATGCCTGTATTTAAGCTTTTCTTTACCTAGAACTTGCTCTGTTTAAGGCTGCCCTTGAACTCAGTGATCTGCTTGGCTTTATCTTCTGGGAATAAAGGTGTATACCACCATGCCTAGACCTAAATTTAACTGAGGGGGGTGGGAATCTTACCCCAAAGTCACCACTTCCTTAATTTAATTTAATATCTTTGAACACAGGATTCAGCTCTATTTCTCTTCCTAGTGTCCCTTTAATATTCAAACCATATATTTTATATTTGTTTATTTTCTAAGCTTGCTTGCTATGCTTATTTAAAAGTCTCTTCATGATACTTAACCAGAGAACAACATCTATGATGGGCATTTCTGAGACTTCCTTTGTCAATGCAATTAATATGAGTCTTTTCACCTTAGCCTTAGGCAGACTCTTCCAATAAGAGCAAACAGCAGTCAAGTTCTTCACCAAAATACTATAAAAACAGTTTCTAGGCCACATACTGAAGTTCTTCTCCACTAAAACCTCTTGGGCTTGGTCTGCACAGTTCAATGCACTCACAGTGACAAACTCTTCCATATTCCTACTAAGATAGTTCATTAAATCCCACGCAAAGCTTTCCATGGCCTTTCAAATCCGAAGTCCCCAAATCAACATTCTTCCAAACAAAAACATGGTCAGGCCTATCAAAGCAATACTCCAATCCCTGGTACCAACTTGTGCCTTAGTTAGCATTTTACTGTTGTGAACACACAATATGACCAAAGAAAACTCTTATAAGGACAACATTTGAGGTTCAGTCCATTAGAATCAAAATGGGAATATGGAAATATCTAGGCAGGCATGGTTGAGGAGGAGCCGAGACTTCTACATCTTCATTTGAAGGCTGATAATAGAATATTCATTTCCAGGCAGTTAGGGTGGGGGTCTTAAAGTCCATGCCCAAAGTAACACACCTACTCCAACAAATCCATACTTTCTAATAGTGCCATTCCCTGGGCCAACCATGTACAAATCATGACAACCTCTAAGTTATATCTCCATCCAAGTCACAGGGTAATTCTAAGAAAGATCTTTACATTTTTTACCAAAACTTTCTGATTTACAAATAGTGCAACATTGTGTATCTTTCATATTAGTAACAATTAAGAGAGCCCTGGGAGTATCATCTTATAAAATGAACAAATATAAACATATTTGACAAATATAAAATTATATTCCAAAGAATAATTGAGGGCATTTTACAGGCTAGTGTGTTTATTAAGGTTATTGTACTAAGCATTATCGCCTTACAAACTTTATAAAGAGTAAACATTTAAAACAATTGGTAGCAGTCTGCATCTAAATTCTAACACAATTTTTTTTTTACAGACCTTAAAAGAACAGTTCTCAAACCTATATGAAAAAACAAAAAAGTCAGGAGAGCCAAAATAATCCTGAACAGTAAAAAACCTCTGGAGGAATCACCATTCAAGACCCCAAGCTGTAATATAGAGGAATAGTGATAAAAAATGCATGGTATTGGTACAGAGGCAGACAGGTCAATCACTGGAATAGAACTGAAGATGGAGGCGGGACTGGCAGTAGAAGGACAGGAGCACCAACCCACCACAAAACTTTCAACTACAAATTCGTCCTGTCTAAGAGAAATTCAGGGATGGAGCAGAGACTGAAGGAAAGGCCAACCAATAACTGGCCCATTTTGAAGTCTATCTCAGGGGCAAGCACCAATCCTTAACGTTACTTTTCAATTATTATTATTTACTCTTTTTTTTTTTTACGTCCAGTCTTTATCCCCCTCCCATTCTGCCCTCCAACAGTTCCTCATCCCATTTCTCCTCCCCTGTCTCCAAGAGGTTGTCCCCACCCCACCTCCCATGCCTCAAGTCTTTTGAGGGTTAGGTACATCTTCTCTCATTGTGGTCAGACCAGGCACTCCTCTGTTTTATATGTGTTGGAGCCTCATATCAGCTTGTGTACGCTGCCTGGTTGGTGGATTACTGTCTGACAGATCTCGAGGTTTAATTGAGACTGCTGGTCTTCCTGTGGAGTCAGCCTCCTCCTTAGCTTCTTCCAGCCTTTCCCTAATTCAACCACAGGGGTTCCTGGCTTCTGTCCATTTGTTGGGTGTAAGTATCTGCATCTGACTCCTTAAGCTATTTGTTGGGCCTCTCAGAGGACAGTCAGGCTAGGCTCCTATCTGTAAGCACACCATAGCATTAAGTGATAGTTTGAGGCTTTGGAGCCTCCCCTTGAGCTGGATCCCAACTTGAGCCTGTCACTAGACTTCCTCTCCCTCAGTCTTTTCTCCATTTTTGGCCCTGCAGTTCTTTCAGGCAGGAACAATTCAGAGTTTTTGACTGTGGGATGACAACCCCATCCCTCCACTTGATGCCTTGTCTTTCTCCTGGAGGTGGACTCTACAAGCTCCCTCTCCCCACTGTTGGGCATTTCTTCTAAGGTCCCCTCCCTCTGAGTCCTGAGCATCTCTCACCTCCCAGGTCTCTAGTGCATTCTAGAAGGTCCTCCCACCTCCTATCTCTGAGGTTGTCTGTTTCCATTATTTCTGCTGCCCCTCAGGGATTCAGTCTTATTCCCCCACCCAATACCTGATTATATTCCCCTTTAGTCCTCATCTCCTCTCCCATCCAGGTTCCTCCCTCCCTCTGTACCTTCCTACCCCTGTGATGATTGATTTCTTCTTCCTCCTAAGAGGGATTGAGGCATCCTCACTTGGGTCCTTCTACTTGTTAACTTCTTGATTTCTGTGTACTGTATCCTAGGTATTATGTACATTTTTTTGGCTAATATCCATTTAATAATGAGTACATACTATGCATGTCCTTTGGGATCTGAGTTACCTCATTCAGGGCGATTTTTTCTAGTTCCATCCATTTGCCTGAAAAACTCATGATATTCTTGTTCTTAATACCTAAATCATAATACACTGTGTAAATGAACCACATTTTCTGTCTCCATTCTGCTATTGTAGGACACCTGGGTTGTATCCAGCTTCTAGTTATCACAAATAAGGCTGTTTATGAACGTAGTAGAATACGTGCCCCTGTGGCATGATGGGGCATCTTTTGGGCATATGCCCAGAGTAATCCTTGACATATTAACGATACTCGATTATGATGTAGACAGGAGCCTAGCATAACTGTCCTCTGAGAGACACTACCCTGCAGCAGACTGAAACAGAAGAAGATACCCACAGCCAAACATTAGATGGAGGTTGGGGACACTTATGGAGGACTTTTGGAAAAGACGAAAGGCCCAGAATTAGATGGCTACCCCACAGGAACACCAACAGAGTAAACAAACCTGAATCCCTGAAAGATCTCCGAATCTGGGGCACCAACCAAAGAACATACATGGGCTGGAACAAGGCCACCCCAGCACATATGTAGCAGGCAGACAGCTTACTCTTTATTGTTGCCTTGTCTGGCCTTAGTGGGAGAGGATGTGCCTACTCTGGTAGATACTTGATGTGGTAGATACTTGTGTTGGGGGATATCCAGGAGAGCATACCACCCTCTCAGAGAAGAAGGGGAGGGGCCTTGGGGAAAGTGACTTGGTAAGCAAGGGATTTGGAAGGGGAGGAATGTATGGGATATAAACAAATTAATTAATTAATTGAAAATAAAACAATTGGTATAGTCTTATAGATGTGGGAGCAGTGAAAAACATATCTTTTATGAATTAAATGTGAGCCAAAGGGTTAATATGTTGAAAAGTAGGTTCATATTTAATGGATTAGATCATTAGAAATTTCACCTAAGGGCCAGAGAGATGGCTCAGTGGTTAAGAGCACTGACTGCTCTTCCAGAGGTCCTGAGTTCAATTCCCAGCAACCACATGGTAGCTCACAACCATCTGTAATGGGATCTGATGCCCTCTTCTGGGTTGTCTGAAGACAGCAACAGTGTACACATATACATAAAATAAATAAATCTTAAAAAAAAAAATCAGCGAAACTCAAGTCTTTAAAAAAAAAAAAAGAAAATCTCACCTAATCAGTGGATGAATCTCTTCTCAGATTCATAATATTGGGAAGTGGGAAGTGTACACCTGGTCACTTGTTATCTGCCTCCTGACAAATATGAAGTGAGAAATACATCTGTAATACTTCTGTATGATGCTCTACCTTACCATGGCTCAGAAACAAAAAAGCCAATCCTATGGGAAACTTTGGAAACTTTAAGAAAACATTAAATATTCCTCCGTTTAGGTTGTTTTTCTCAGGTGTTTGTCACAATTATAAAAACAAATACATTAAACACAGAACACAAATGTGGAAACTCTGTTTTAAAGACTGTGGATTCTGTTTGCTTTATGAAAACTGATTATATTCATCATGATTTTTTTCTCCTGAGAAATGATTACAGTATCACTGAAATATTCTAATCTATGTAGTAGTGCATTAGATTTAATGTACATTGCCCTTAAAGCATACCGATTAAAGGAAGCTAAAAATTATAAATTACAGACAGGGTTTATAAATTACTCTCCTATTTCTTACCACTATAATTTGAATTTATAAGTGATTGATTCTTAATAAAACAGTCACAAAGGATCTCAAGGCATTGCACATTTTATGTATACAGTGTTATTATCCCTGTCATATTTTGCTAGATTATATTCATTTTTGGTGACCTCTGTATTATTGTCCTTTACTTTATCATTTTCTTCAGGAGTATAGCATTAAAAAAGAGTGGGAATAACATCTTTACACATTTCATGCAAAATCCTGGTTCAATTAGCCAAATAAAATTACTCTTGTATTTCTGTTCTGCATAGAAATGTAATGATTTCAAACAACAATTTAAAAATTAATGTCATATGTGTAATAAAACAAAAATATAATAAATAATACACATAAACTATTCCAACATATTGCCAGTTAGAGACAGCATTGGAGATTCATATAATAACTAATCCTGTTCTCCATAAAGCAACAAAGTATAGTTAATGATAAAAAATGTCAAGCTATGTCTTACAGTTATAATCAGGAACATAATGAAACAATCAAATGTTCTCCAAAACTTGACATTATCTGAGGTGTGCTCCTACTGAGTACTGTATTGTAAAATCAGCCCCCTTTCATTTACTGAAGTATCTTTGGAAAAATGAAAGTAATGATGTCATTACTTTTCCTACTATCCTTCATAGAAGCTTATGTTTCCTCGATTTACCCTTGAATCATCCTAGTCAGCCTAGAAAATAAATGTAACTTTCATCCTTTTTAGACAACCAACACTGTGAGTTTGAGGAACTTGCCTGAGACCACAGACTGTGTAAGTATCGGAGGCTAGAAATATAAATGAAAATGTTAAGGGATATATTCCATGGACGCATTTCCATCTTTAAATACACATTTCTTCACATCATATTTCATCCAGATATCTTAGAGGATTCCAACATAATACAATTATGAAAACTAAAATCCCAGAAGGGATAATATATCAACTATGTCTTAGTTGCTGACAGCATAGACATATGCAAACTGAAGAAGATATTAGCTTGGAATGTGATAATCCACAGAAGGCAATGGAAAGGGAACATGATGAACCCTGGGGAAGGTGTTGAATTGACCAATTACTTTGTTCCCTGCTGTCAAATTTCTAGTAAGATAAGAAATTTTATTCTGTGTGTTAGTATAGGTGTCATGTAATTGACTGTGTAAGACTGATTGTAATTGGGCCTATTTCTCCAGAATGAGTGAAGAGAAAATATTTATTGGCTATAACTTGGTAAACTGAATTGTTTCTTTGAGAGCAATGTATGAGGAAGACATAATGACCTTCAAAAAAGCAAAGTACTTCCCTGGAATTTGGTGAAACAAAACAGCAGGAACAACACTGGCAGAAATCGCCCAGCCCATGGATGAATTCTTCATAAATGCTGTAAATTTTTAAATCACTGTTTATTAGCATAATAAATGTTAAGGCATGAGTTATACTAAAGCATTTAAAAGTGATCACACTATATAATTATTTAAATGGGACTTGATACTGTGCTTGATACACTGAGGGAAAAGAGCAATAGAATTTAGTAAACCTTAAACACTTAACTCATGCAGGAACGTGGTACTATTTTTTCCTATCAATGCCAATTTAGCCATGACCAGTTCTCCCCTTTTTTTCCATTTAGTTCAAGTCACATTTTTTATAGATTTTTTTAAAGTAGCAAACTACAACTTCAAATTATGGAATTCAGGATAGATTATTATTTGTAGTTAAAAGAAATTACTGACATTTTAGTGGCTTAAAAAGAATGTTAGGATTATGAATTTAAGGCCAGCCTGGTCTACATAGTGAGACTTTTTCTCAAAAAACAAAAACAACGAAAATCATGATTTGTTTTCTGCTCAAGCTGTTTCCTCTTACAAGGCATCTGAAAATTCTTCTTCAATTTATCTTCACTAGAGCCAAGATGGTAGAGCAGACACTATATGAATCAATTTCCCGAAGATGCTATAAAAATGTACCACAAAACTAAGTGGCTTAAGACAACAGAAATGTATCATCCCAGAGTTCTAGCGACTGTCAATCCCAAATCGGGTGTCAGCACAGCCGTGTATCCAGGGAGGCTTAGAGAGGATCCCTTTGCTTCAAATTTCAAATGCTTGCCAACCATATGCAGTGTTCCTTAGCTTGTGGATAGATCGGTCCCATTTCTGTCACCATTGTCCAAGTAGTTTTTCCTGTTTAACTTCTCGTCTTCCTTGGAAATATCTAGCCTTGCTAGATTATGGATCCGTTCAGCTCCATACAATATCATTCCAACTGATTACATCTGTAATAATTCCACATACCATTTTACCCCATCCAAACAGAAATGGATGCCACTGTGTACTGAATGATCCTACCTCCCAATTTACAAATTTTCCTAACTCCCACTGTTGTATTATTTGGAGGGATCTTTATGAAAGTAATTAAGTTTAGATGGTGTCCAAATGGTAGTGCCTTCATATAGACTTAACTTCTTTATATGAAAATTGAATGAGAGGAGCATTCTGTAAGAAGGCTGCTATCTATGATCAGAATACCGTGTCCCATCAGATATCAAATCAGCTAGTACCTCATGTTTGACTTTTTAATGTCTAGAGCTAAGAAATGAATTTTGTTTATTTAAGTAACTTGTTCTATTTTTTAATTACATAGTTTAACAGCCTTAAAAGAGAAAGGCAGTTATATGGCAAAAGTATCCTGTAACGGATCAATATTTTTTGCTAATGACTCAGTTCAGAGGACTCCTGTGATTTCTACTAGGACCTTGACTGTATGCCCTCAACGTCCACCCACATATTCTCAGAATTCATCATTCCTATGACTTCTGACTCTAGCTATAATAAGCTTCTTTCTCAGAGTTTTCACTGACTGCTCATTCCTTCTCTGATCCAAGGGGCTCTTATTACTGATCTCCTGGATATAAATGACTAAAATTAGGGAATACCTATGTGTATGCCTCCTTTTTCCATCTATATATCAAACATATATACCCTATATCTGTATCTCATAGGTAAAAGCCCTAGTGGACTGTGGTGTTGAATTATTAACAATTCAACCCTTGATCTTTACTCTCCCATTCACTGACACGTTTTGCTTTTTTGAATCTGCTCCTACAGAACACATAGAAACAAAATGCTTGTCTCTATGTCTGCATCATGTTGAATCCAAACTGAAACAGTTTGCTTAAGCAAACAACATAACTAAACCAAGATTTGTAAGACACTGAAGCTGTCATCTGTGTTAGAAATGGAAAGAGAAGAGCACTTTGCCTAGAGTGCAGTAGTAGCATTTCTACTATTCCAAAAGCTAAAGCTTACGTTATTTATATCCAGGTCATCCTTTCAAATAATATAAAATGGCTATGGTTGTAAACTTCCAATTTTGTGTGTGTGTGTGTGTGTGTGTGTGTGTGTGTGTGTGTGTGTGTGTGTGTGTTGGGTGTGCATGTTGGGTGTTTGTACGGTAGAGCTGGTTAAAGCCTAACAAGAAACAGGCTGCTTGCTTAAATTATGGAGTTTCTTCTTAGAAGATTTTGTAACTGCCAAACAGATAAAGATCTGGGGAAGGGAACAGGTAAGGATTTGAATCTTCTCCACCTCCAAGCATCCAGGAACAAATCAGACCTTCTTTGGATCCAGATGAGTGTGACCACACCACCAGATTTGCTCCAGATTCCCTGAAGGTCTTCTGAGAGGACAGAGGAATCCATCCCTAACTCTCTGAAGCTGAAAAAGTCCTCTTTAGAGAGGAGGATGCATAGAGTGTAAAGTGCTCTGCCTCCTTCTATTCATTCTCATTTCTACCTTCATTCTTTTCCATATTTCTTATAAAAATGTTAAAATTTATTACAGATGAAACCATTGCAATTTATTAAATAATTATCTTACAAATATTTAGAAACCGATTTTGAATTTTTTTTAAAATTAGTTTTATAAGATGTGCATTTATGCTACAGAGTTATGTTTTGCCTGAATTCACACAAACGATTTCACATAAATTCAAAAGTATGATTGTGCCACATTCATCACTAGAGAACATAATTATTGCTTTATTTAGCTCTTCTACATGACTTTAAATTTTAAAATGTTGCCAATCCAAGTGTGGCAAGCCATATGTACCTTTATTATTGTGTTAGTATAATTTATTTTAATATTTTGTCTATATTATATAAGCAGAAACAGATACGCTTGACATACATGTACATACAGATATGATAGATGTATATGCCATAAGAGGTATGTTCATTAAAACCAGTGCACTAAAACAGACACAGAAGGAACACCCATTCAGAGCCTGCCCCACATGTGGCCCATACATATACAGCCATCCAATTAGACAAGATGGATGAAGCAAAGAAGTGCAGGCCGACAGGAGCCGGATGTAGATCGCTCCTGAGAGACACAGCCAGAATTCAGCAAATACAGAGGCGAATGCCAGCAGCAAACCACTGAACTGAGAATAGGACCCCCGTTGAAGGAATCAGAGAAAGAACTGGAAGAGCTTGAAGGGGCTTGAGACCCCATATGAACAACAATGCCAACCAACCAGAGCTTCCAGGGATTAAGCCACTACCCAAAGACTATATACATGGACTGACCCTGGGCTCCAACCTCATAGGTAGCAATGAATATCCTAGTAAGAGCATCAGTGGAAGGGGAAGGGGGATGCTTGCCCGGAAACTGGGAAAGGGAATAACACTCGAAATGTAAATAAGAAATACTCAAGTTAATAAAAACAAAACAAAACAAAAAAACAAAAACAAAAAAACCCAAACCAAACCAAACAAACAAACAAACAAAAACCAGTGCACTGAGTTTTATCGTTTTTATTTATATACACACTCGCAACATAATATTTTAAGAAATCCTTGAAGCCAGCCAGTAGCTCAGTAGGCCCAGGTGGTTGTCTCCAAGCCTATTAACCTGAGATTGATCCCAAAAACCAACATGATAGATAGAAAACATAGCAGTTTCCTACCAGGCATGGAAAGGAATGCTGCCATGCAGTGCGGTGCTGCAGAAGTGACATGCAGAGACTCCTGTATTTATTTGTTTCTATTTTCTCTAATATTTTAAATAATTTTTATGCATTTGAAAGTGTGTGTGTGTGTGTGTGTGTGTGTGTGTGTGTGTGGAGAGAGAGAGAGAGAGAGAGAGAGAGAGAGAGAGAGAGAGAGAGAGAGAGAGAGATATCTCCAGTAGAATCTATTAGGTATTATTATTATTACTTTGCTCATGTCACACTTTTTTTCCATCAGTTTTCCATTTGTACTTATGATTTCTGTGTTTTTTCACTCAGGCCTCTGCAGATTTTTTTTAATTTCTCTGTTAATGCTATCAGACTGTGTCTTTTTTTTTTTTTGCCATAGAGTACTTTATATATTAAAGCAGACGACAATTTCATTTAATCTAATGACAATATTGTACACTGCATCGCTTAGAGAGTTTTATTTTAAGACTAAAGAAACAGGATTAATATCAAGATTGAAGGCAAAGTATACTAAAGGTATAACAAATGTCTCAGACACAGATGTTATGTATTCAGAAGGAATATATATATATATATATATATAAATAAATGAAGGTTTTAAATGGTTAAAGTTACTATCATAGGACCGATCAATGAGGACAAAGTTGTGGACCAGGTTTTATTCTTAAAATCATAACTCAAAAGTACAAGAAGACCATGTACTTACAGTTAATATATGCAGCCTAGCCTGTCAGCTCACCCCACCACAGCCCTTATTTTGTTTATATATTCTACCTGATTATATGAACTTTTGTGCTTATTGACTGGCATGCCAGACTGAGTCTTTTTAAGAAATTTTTATTGGCTATTTTGTTTATTTACATTTCAAATGTTATTCCCCTTCCAGATTTCCTCTCCCTCCCATTTCACCCCACCTCCCCCTGCCTGCACGAGGGTGCTCCCCCACCCATCCACACACTCCTGCCCCACCGCCCTAGAATTTTCCTATGCTGGGCCATCAAACCTTCACAGGACCAAGGGCTTCTCTTCCCATTCATGACAGACAAGGCAATCCTCTGCTACATATGCAGCTGGAGTCATGGGTCCCTCTAAGTGTACTCTTTGGGTGGTGGTTAGTTTCTGGGAGCTCTGGAGGTTCTGGTTGGTTGCTATTGTTGTTCATGTGCAACATTCTCAGTAGTGGAAACCTACATATGATTTGGGTCTCTATCCTAAATTTTTTGTCAGCTCCCAGGATCTTGAAGATTAGGAATATCATGGATTCACACAGAGAGTGAATTGCTTTTGCTATTTCTTTTTTGAAGATCTCTGCGGGCTAAAGGTTTTGAAGGATCCTGAACTTCTATTCTCTCCTCAGTATCTAACAATATTATCTTCCAGAAACTTATCCAGTATGCAGAGATACAAACAAAGGTCTGTTACTAGCTCAGCAACTCAGAAAAGCACTCAACACTTAACACTCAAATTCCTAAAACTCAAGAAGATGGGGGAAAGAAGCAAGTCTCAACTAGGCTACTCTAAACCCATACTATCCTTCTTGAACTATCCTTGATGAGTTTTCACATCATTATTATTGCTGTCTTTTCTATATTTTCAAATTTTATTTTATGTATGTTGATGTTTTCCCTGCAAGTATATCTGTACCAAATGTATACAGTCCCTGTGGTAGCTAGAAGAGAACATTTATTACCCTGGACCTGGACCTGTGGTTGTGAGCCACCATGTGGGTGCTGGACATTGAACCAAATATTGAAGACAAAGATAGAAGAGGGTATTTCAATGAAAGAAATGTAGGGGGGAAAAACACCAGGCATAAAACTTCCATGAAATCTGGGACACTATAAAAAGAGACAAAACCTAATAATAACAAGCATAGAAGAAAATGAAGAAATCCAGGTCAAAGGCACAGAAATTATTTTTAGAAATGTTATAGAAGAAAATTCCCCCAATCTAAAGAATGAGTTAGCTATCAAAGTATAAGAGGAAAACAACTAGGACCAGAAAAGAAACTCTCCATGTCACATAATAATCAAACACTTAATGTGCAGAACAAAGAGAGGATATTAAAAGCTACAAGGAAAATAGACCAAGTCACATATAAAGGCAGAACTATCAGAGTAACACCTGGCTTCTCAGTGAAGGCTTTGAAAGCCAGACGGCCCTGGGTGGATGTTCTACAGTTTGTCAGATACCAGCCTAGACTACAATAGCCAGCAGAATTACAATACAGCCAAAAGTGAAACAAAAAATTTCACAATAAAAACAAATTTAAACAAGTTTTGTCCTCTAATTGAAGGTACTAACTGGTAACGTTTTTGCTACAAGATTATACAGTTTTCATCATGGAAAGGTAATGTAGTCTTCGGAAATTATCATCATGTAAGATTAAATGGATCTAAGTCGTAGTTCACACGTTTAATTTTAGCCCTCCACTTCTATCTGTGCTTTAAGGTGTATACTGTTGAGCATTTCTCAGGGAGGATTGTAAATCAAGATCCTGACTCTATCAGATCCTAAAATAACTTAACCATTTATGTCAAATAGCAATGGATTATTTGAGATAAATGGAAGTGTAGTGGTTGGCCTAGTAAAAGAGAGACTAAACCAGAATTGTGTAATTTTACTTCGTGACAGGAAAACAAAATGCGACCTCATTATAGGATATCAATGCTGAGAAGAAAAAAAAAAAGGATAAGAGTTGAGCTTTGTACAACTGTATACTTTTGAGCACTTCCCTGCTATTTACCACTTCACAGACGTGGACGCCCCCAGTTAGACATGGTTAAAGTCCGTCTGAGACTTTCGTTCTGAGGACTTCTGTGCCTAATGCTTACCCTGATGAACCTGTGCTGTGAGGATCAGGTATTACCTCTCTGATCTTCACCGAAAGCAGCTTTCACATCTGTTCTATACCTTTTCTTTCCAAACCAAGTCTTAGCAAAGCTGTACAGTGACCTGAGCAATGAACATTAAGATAAAAATCATAAATTCCAATTAATAATTTCAATTGCACTTGGCCCTCTCCTAATGCTATGTTCTTTAAAAATCCCCAAGAAGAAATTAAGTAGAAAATACTTAAGTGCATTCAAGTTAAAATTCAGACATAATGAGTCCAAAGCAATTGAAAAACACCACTGTGTTCTTCAAAGCTAAAAATATAAAGAGCAACTATTTTATGTGGGATTTAAATCACCCTCTAAGTTCCTCACCCTATTTCTTCCTACTGTAATGTTTGCTTCCTCTTTATTCCCTCTCCTTCTTTCTTTCTTCCTTTCTTCCTTCCTTCCTTTCTTTCTTTCTTTCTTTTTCTTTCTTCTTCCTTCTTTTCTTCCTTCTTTCCTTTTTCTTTGTTTTTTATTTTACATTAAACTATAACAGCATCATATTCTCATTTTCATTTCTTCCCTACAACCTCTTTCAAAGTACTTCCTCTTCTTGCCTTCTATAGAATTCATTACCTGTAGCTGCTAGTTTTTTAATTGCTGGTGTGTGTGTGTGTGTGTGTGTGTGTGTGTGTGTGTGTGTGTGTGTGTGTGTGTGTTCACAATCTGCTCTGTCCATATAATATAAATTAGACATAAACGATTTCAGGGCTGACTATTCAGTCTTGGATAACTAATTGGGGGCTCCTTTTTAGGGAAAAGATTTTTTTTATTAACTTGAGTATTTCTTATATACATTTCGAATGTTATTCCCTTTCCCAGTTTCCCCCTCCCCTTTTTGGGTGTTCCCCTCCCCCCCCTCCCCCCCTTGCCGCCCTCTCCCCAACAATCTAGTTCACTGGGGGTTCATTTTTTAATTAAAAAATAAAGAGTTCAGGAATTTGAAGAGGGGCAAGGAGGAATAATTCTAGGATTTAGAAGAAGGAAAAGGAAGGCAAATTGATGTAATTGTATTATAATATTAAATATTTTTTAAAACTTTTAAAACATCTTCACAAAACACAGAATAATATCAATTTACTGCCTCTATCCCTAGATAACACCCACAAAAAGACAATCATTACTGCTTCTAACAGTTATCCCAAATAAGTTAGTATTTCAGAACCCAGCGCTATGCTAAGTTCATGGCAGAAACTGAAGAGAACTTGATGGAGAAGATCTTCCTAAGAGTCCTTCCAATCCTCCAACTTCATGTCTTGTTTACATATTTGCTTTGCACTAGGAAATAACAAACCAACAAGACATCATTTTTGGCTGTATACAATTAAAAAATCTTAACTAAATAGTCTCTTTACATCTGTGTCTCATTTCATACACTGACATTAAAATTGTCTAGCTTCTTACAAGTCTAAAAATCAGACGAACAAGACCAGTCAACATATTGTCTTCGAGGTTTCCTTCTTTTAGAACCAAAAGTAGGGTTTTCATTATCTGCAGACTCTGGATTATACTAATGTTAGCATTTATCTGAGAGAGTGTCCTCTGTTTCTCTATTATAGTTTTCTCACGTCTGGGCCACATTGTCTAAGTCTGCTACCTCTTGTTATGGGACAAATTAAATCCAGTGGAAACTGCTCCTCATAATTGGTTCTCCTCCATCCATTTAGTTGTTGGGAAAATTACTTTCATATTCTGATCTGGAGCTGCAATTAGATGATTTTGAAAGTTGAGCCTTAATTTACCTATAACTGATTCTTTTACAAGTTCTATGAAGCACACATCCTTGCTGTACACTTTCTGAAGCCCTAAATATTGAAGAACATGATTTTTTTTTTTAAATCTTTTTTTTTTTTTTTCAGAGCTGGGGACCGAACCCAGGGCCTTGCACTTGCTAGGCAAGCGCTCTACCACTGAGCTAAATCCCCAACCCCGAAGAACATGATTTTTATTCCACTACTTTTCTCCTCCAAGAACTATCAAATGCATCCTCCTGCTATATTCTCTTTGCTTTTCCATAGCTCTTTTTTAAAATAGTAATAGATTTTATTTTCAAGGCCACTATGAATAAGTCTTAGCTGATAAAACAAATCTTTTCTCTCTCTAAAGCACCTGTCTTCCTTGACAGGTGCTCATTTTTTCTTTTCACTTATCGATATTTTCTTTATTTACATTTTAAATGTTATCCCCTTTCTCAGTTTCTTCTCCAGGAACCTATTGTCCCCTCCCCCTCCCCCTGCTTCTATGAGGCTGCTCCCCCTTTTAAAAACCAATTATATGCATACCCAGGACTTGCATAACTTATTTTTAACTTCATTTTCTTACTTTGATAATATGGATAGATGCTACAAATTTTATTTTTTAGTTGAGCAGTTATATTTACCCACATTAATGTTATAACATGTGATATATTGATGCATGTTTACAATATGAAATTTCCTGCTTCATTAGTGAAATGTTACTATTTCCTGACAATTGAAAAAGTCTCTCCTGAGGGTATGAAATGCACGGAATTCACAAGACTCAACAGATTCCTCCACAAGTTTGAATACACTAGAAACAATCTCTCTAAGAAATAAAAATCTCTTTGAAGTCACCTTCCAAGTTGTGTTGGGGATTCAAGTGACACAATTGTGTGTTATTGTGTAATAATCTCCTCTTTAGTCTGCTCTAAACTAGATTTGGAAAAAATTATTTGGAAAAAATTTTATTTGGAAAATTTTTACTTAACTTAATTGGTGTCTTATCTGTTGATTGTTATTTTCTCCTTAGGAAAAAAATCTTAAAATATAACCTAGGACTATTTGACATTTTACTTTTACGATTTTGTGACTAAAACATCTGTCTTCTCGTCACAATAATTTATATTTGTGTCCTTCAAATGAAATGCCTTCAGATATTCTAAGAATTATGCAGCTCTATCTGCTTCCATGAACTAGATAATCCCTCCATATTATTGTCTGTCTACTCCTGATGCCATTTTTCACCACCAGTGTATTTTTTTCTTTATTAACTTGAGTATTTCTTACTTACATTTCGATTGTTATTCCCTTTCCCGGTTTCCAGGCCAACATCCCCTAACCCCTCCCCTCCCCTTCCTTATGGGTCTTCCCCTCCCCATCCTCCCCCCATTGCAGCCCTCCCCCCAACAATCACATTCACTGGGGGTTCAGTCTTAGCAGGACCAAGGGCTTCCCCTTCCACTGGTGCTCTTACTGGGATATTCATTGCTACCTATGAGGTCAGAGTCCAGGGTCAGTCCATGTACAGTCTTTGGGTAGTGGCTTAGTCCCTGGAAGCTCTGGTTGGTTGGCATTGTTGTTCATATGGGGTCTCGAGCCCCTTCAAGCTCTTCCAGTCCTTTCTCTGATTCTTTCAATGGGGGTCCCGTACTCAGTTCAGTGGTTTGCTGCTGGCATTCGCCTCTGTATTTGCTGTATTCTGGCTGTGTCTCTCAGGAGAGATCTACATCCGGTTCCTGTTGGCCTGCACTTCTTTGCTCTGTAATACTGCTTGAGTTCAGGGATAGTGATTCCCCCTGAAGTCCTTTTATTGTTGAGGATAGTTTTAGTTATCCTGGGTTTTTTGTTATTCCAGATGAATTTGCAAATTGTTCTGTCTAACTCTTTGAAGAATTGGATTGGTATTTTGATCGGGATTGCATTGAATCTGTAGTTTGCTTTTGGTGAAATGGCCATTTTTACTATATTAATCCTGCCAATCCATGAGCATGGGAGATCTTTCCATCTTCTGAGGTCTTCTTCAATTTCTTTCTTCAGAGGCTTGAAGATCTTATTGTGGAGATCTTTTACTTGCTTGGTTAAAGTCACACCGAGGTATTTTATATTATTTGGGACTATTATGAAGCATGTCGTTTCCCTAATTTCTTTCTTGGCTTGTTTCTCTTTTGTGTAGAGGAAGGCTACTGATTTATTTAATTTTATACCCGGCCACTTTGCTGAAGTTGTTTATCAGCTTTAGTAGTTCTCTGGAGGAACTTTTGGGATCACTTAAATATACTATCATATCATCTGCAAATAGTGATATTTTGACTTTTTCTTTTCCGATCTGTATCCCCTTGATCTCCTTTTGTTGTTTGATTGCTCTGGCTAGAACTTCAAGAACTATATTGAATAAGTAGGGAGAGAGTGGGCAGCCTTATCTAGTCCCTGATTTTAGTGGGATTGCTTCAAGTTTCTCTCCATTTAGTTTAATGTTAGCAACTGGTTTGCTGTATATGGCTCTTACTATGTTAGGTATGGGACTTGAATTCCTATTCTTTCCAGGACTTTTATCATGAAGGGGTGTTGAATTTTGTCAAATGCTTTCTCAGCATCTAACGAAATGATCATGTGGTTTTGTTCTTTCAGTTTGTTTATATAATGGATCACGTTGATGGTTTTCCATCTATTAAACCATCCCTGCATGCCTGGGATGAAGCCTACTTGATCATGGTGGATGATTGTTTTGATGTGCTCTTGGATCCAGTTCGCCAGAATTTTATTGAGTATTTTTTGCGTCGATATTCATAAGGGAAATTGGTCTGAAGTTCTCCTTCTTTGCTGGGTCTTTGCATGGTTTAGGTATAAGAGTAATTGTGGCTTCATAGAAGGAATTTGGTAGTGCTCCATCTGTTTCAATTTTGTGGAATAGTTTGGATAGTATTGGTATGAGGTCTTCTATGAAGGTCTGATAGAACTCTGCACTAAACCTGTCTGGACCTAGGCTCTTTTTGGTTGGGAGACCTTTAATGACTGCTTCTATTTCCTTAGGAGTTATGGGGTTGTTTAAATGGTTTATCTATTCCTGATTTAACTTCGGTACCTGGTATCTGTCTAGGAAATTGTTCATTTCCTGCAGATTTTCAAGTTTTGTTGAATATAGGCTTTTATAGTAAGATCTGATGATTTTTTGAATTTCCTCTGAATCTGTAGTTATGTTTCCCTTTTCATTTCTGATTTTGTTAATTTGGACACACTCTCTGTGTCCTCTCGTTAGTCTGGCTAGGGGTTTATCTATCTTGTTGATTTTCTCAAAGAACCAACTTTTGGTTCTGTTGATTCTTTCTATGGTCCTTTTTGTTTCTACTTCGTTGATTTCAGCTCTGAGTTTGATTATTTCCTGCCTTCTACTCCTCCTGGGTGTATTTGCTTCTTTTTCTTCTAGAGCTTTTAGGTGTGCTGTCAAGCTCTTGACATATGCTCTTTCCTGTTTCTTTCTGCAGGCACTCAGAACTATGAGTTTTCCTCTTAGCACAGCTTTCATTGTGTCCCATAAGTTTGGGTATGTTGTACCTTCATTTTCATTAAATTCTAAAAAGTCTTTAATTTCTTTATTTCTTCCTTGACCAGATTATCATTGATTAGAGCATTTTTCAACTTCCACGTATATGTGGGCATTCTTCCCTTATTGTTATTGAAGACCAGCTTTAGCCCGTCATGGTCTGATAGGACGCATGGGATTATTTCTATCTTTCTGTACTTGTTGAGGCCTGTTTTTTGACCAATTATATGGTCTATTTTGGAGAAAGTACCATGAGTTGGTGAGAAGAATGTATATCCTTTTGCTTTAGGATAGAATGTTCTATAAATATCTGTTAAGTCCATTTGGTTCATGACACCACCAGTGTATTAATTACTGTAGTGTGTCAGGTAGCTTGCTAAGGCAAACTGCTTACTGACCTTTCATGACTACCCTACTTGAAATCACCTAATTTAACTGAATTTTCCCATCATCCTAAAAGAAACTAATCTTGTCTTTAACTTAGTTTCTTTACTTTTTCAGTACATGGATACTTTATAATATTTATATTCATTATTAGGTCTTTGTATTGGAATTCTGAGTCTCCTCTGTAAAGATGCACCAATAATTTTTGGAAAAACTACAACAACCTTTTTGTTTTGAGATTTATTTTTAATTTTATGTGTATGTGTGACCATCCTTGACATAATGCATCTTGCTTCTTAGAAGTACACAAAATGCAGGTAAACAGATAATCAGCAAATAACTCATATTTGAAATATGAACCAGGTACATTCTTGTCCAGACAGAAGCCAAAAGAGGACTTAAGGTCCTATGGATGTTGTGTTATAAGCAGCTCATTAAGGGTCTACTGTAAAAGCAACAATAGTTCTTAGCTACTGAGCCATGGATTTCTCCAGTCTTATTACAATCCTTTAAAAGTAAATTAATGAAAAAAATGTGTATGTGTGAGTGAGCATATAATTATGTGTAACTATTCCATGTTTGAATGTGCAGAAGGCAGCGGTTAACGTCAGACATTTTCTTTTATTTTTTTCCACCATATTTTTGGAAGAAATATAGCAGAAAGCAATAGAAGAAAATATCTGTCATCAACTTCTGCACATGGTGTTCACTATTTGGCTAGGATAACTCAGATCTAGCTCCTGGGATCCTGTCACTTCAAGGTCCTCCCTCTATCTTTAGTAAAAGGGTAATAGACATGTTCTGAATGCCTATTTTGGGAGGATGTTGGTTTTGTTGTTTATTGTTTAGCTTTGTTGTCTTTTTGTTTATTTGTTTTTTAGTGTGTGTGTGTGTGTGTGTGTGTGTGTATCTAAATTTCCGTCTTCATGCTTTCAAAACAAGTATTTTACCCAGTAGAGAATCTGTGCAGCCCTGCTTTACTGTATTTAAAAAGTGGCCTTCTTATACATTCTCTTATCAATTTCCATGTTGGAAGCACATTATCTTGATTCCTGAATTATGCTTTTCTTTACTATGAATATTGTGACATTTCTCCAAGCACACCTCCTATTTTCCCAAACACTTCTAGCAACTATGAATATTGTGACATTTCTCCAAGCACACCTCCTATTTTCCCAAACACTTCTAGCAACTAAGGACCAAGCATTCTACATATGAGTCTATAGAGGCTGTCTTATTCAACCACCACGGTGTCTTATCATCTTTACTCTTTTGCAAGGGAAATTGTGCTATTCAATACATCTTTTCCTTTCATTATTTATATTGTTTTACTCCTTCAATTATGACAGCAAGCATTCTTCTCAAAGTATTTACTAATTTTCATGATTTCTTTACATTTAGTGATAATTGATTTCAATATCAACTTGATCTATAAATTACTAGGACATTACCACATATCAAATTTCCAACTAAGAAATGATCTTCAAGGACTGAAACCTGCTAAGAAAATGAATGTTAGTTTTATATAATCTGGCAGCTCACCTGCTTATAAAAGGACAAAGGAGAAAGGTTTACTTGACATTTTATTTTTCTTATTCTTATCTTTGATGAGGAATGCTCCTGGTGCCATGGTATTTGGCTTCATTATGGGCCCAAATCATCAGAGGTTTGTGAACTCTGAGCTTCCATTAATCCTTCTGCTCTTAAGTTATTTCTTCATAAGGATTTTGTCAGAGTAATACAAATCTGAGTAATATACAGAGTTTTGTGATACCAACATGATTTACTCAAAGGGATACACTTAAGTTTTATTTAGAAATTACTATTATATTAGTATTAATTTGACATCACAAAATTAAGGTCTTTACAGTTATTATAATTAAATCACCAAGCCGAGAATTTCACTGTGTGATGTGTCTGTGTATCAGCATTTCTACTAGCTTGTGTGGAAAATGCTACATGTTATGAAGCTTAGATCCAAACAAGACATGATAGCTTCCCTCCAGGGTTTCTTAACTGCATGATGCTCTGAAACAGCAGTAGTATTTGCTTGATAGACCCATAAATGAGGAAGTTCTGAATTGTATGACCAAGGCTTCCTTAAAGCTTCTCACAGCATCTTTCTGATAACTTACTGCCTATTTTAAAGATACTGTGAAGTATATAACCAAAGGGAGTACAAAATTAATGTGGAAAAACATTGAAAGAAACATTATAAACTATAATTACCAATACAGTTAAGAAGAATTGGTTCAAAGCATTTCAAAATCCTATAGTGAAAATTGAGTCAACTAACATTCACTTCTCTTGATAGAAACCACTATAGTTCATCCAGGTCAAAATTCCCAAAACCTAAATCTCAAGCTCACATTGCTGATCACAATTATTTCCCAGGGATTCACTGGTTACATTTCCCTTAAACACATCATCTATTTGATTTGTTTCCCACATATTAACACTATTTTCTTCTGTGTATTTCTATTTTAAGAAGCAGACATCCTAAAACAAATATTAGAGTGAAATAAATAAAACTAGTTTCAAAACGGAAGTTAGTGATATATAGTCATGCTTAGTTAATTTTATGATGCATTACAGTTTGCTATTCAGAACATGTGAGTATACAATGCTATCTCTAATTAAATAGAAACTTCACCCCAGTCAAGGTCCTGGGGAAGAACATAAGATCTTTAATTTCAGACAGGCTGACTTCTGAAACACCCAGAGAGTGTTAAACTTTCCTGGCTTAAAAAAATCAGCTGAAGTCTCAGACAACTGTCAGAACAAATATTTCTTGAATCCCTTCACAGCCTCCAAGCAGAGCTGACAGGGAACTCTTTTGCAGAAATCAGCCTGTCTTTCTGAGCCAAAATTCTAACCTGTCTTTCTAAATACAATGTTGAATGCACATAAAATACGCCTCTTTCATCCCTCTGCCCTTTGTTTATCCCTTAGGACTGCTATGGTAATCTTCAAAACCCTAATTTAATTTTAAAATGGAGCCTGTTGCTACACAAATCATCAAATTTGGGGTTTTACTTCCATTGGAAAGAAGTATTGGAAAAATGAAAATATGTAACACATATTTCAGATTTAAGGAAAATATCAAGTAGACTATTAATATGGCTAATATGTAAATTAAAATATACCTGGGCATATTTTACCCTCATCCAAAGGTAATCTAAACCATACTGCAGATTTAATTTATATTTTAGTTATTGTTCACATGCTCTAGTTTGGATTCATGCCTCAAGATTCTTTAGTTGAGAATTTAATTGTCCCATTTAATTGGGAATGCAACCTTATGACAGGTAGAACTTCACAGAGGTGATTAGGCGATGGGGTGGCTGGGGTTATACTTGTTAAAGGGGGTTCATTATCATAATTTCACTCTCAGAACATCAAAGGGTCATTATGACAATATGGATTTAACATCAAAGTAATATACTTGTCTTCTCTCTTCTCTCTCATCTTCCTCCTCCTTCTGCTTCCTCTCTCCCTCTCCTTCTCTCTCTCTGATACATTGCCTCTTTATCTTTGGCTATGAGATAATACAGCAAGAAATACCCCAAAAGTAGACCCCCTTAACCTCTATTTTTACCAAAATATGAAACAAATAGACTTCTATAGTTCATGAATTCCTGTTACAGGAACCCAAAATGGACAGTGACATTAAATTAAGTTGCATTTGGCTCAAGGATAAGTGATAATCCTCATTCAGTGACAATCTAAATGATGATATAGACTTCCTTAATAAGCAATATTTTTTAACTACATCACACCTTGATTTACTAGAAACCTTTGTTACTCAACCATGGTTCTTTTGCTTATTTAGTTTATTTCTTAGATTTCTCTATTGATACTATGTCTTTCTCTATGTTTTCTTCATTTTGTTTCCTTTTGGCCACTGAGTCTCAAGGTGTCAGTAGCAGGAAGCATTATTTTATTAGTGCTAGGTTGAGACAACTGACACTAGAATAAATAGCACTGTCTGCACTAGCATAGATGTTGTGTTGCTGGCAGGAAGGTCTTAGGAAATAGAGAAGAGATAATCACATTGGAAATGTTAAGCCAGAGAAACATTTTCTCAGCATAATATTGTAATTCCATTTTACTGATTTACATACAATTTTTTTTCTTGGCAATCCCGTTTGGATATCCATATAAATACATTTCCAAATCAACTCCAAATACATTTTAGAGTTGGCAACAATGATTTTCACAGAATAATTTCTATGTTGCTTTTGTACCTAAACTGGGGAATAATTAATTATTTTAAGGATATATTTTGTTCCATTAATTGATTTTTACTGAGCTAAATTACTCATGCATTAAATATCCTTTATTATCAGATCAGTTACTCCTATTTATGTTTGTAAATAAGAAGATATGCTAAAATTATTTTATGCTTTTCGCTTTTAATATATCCAGCCAAATTGTTTTCTCTGCTAAAACTGATCACACTTCCTCTGGCAGTGTATGAGAGGAAGTGAGATGACATGAATAAAGGGGCATAGAGCCAAGTCATGCAAGAGATTATCAATCAAAGAACCAGGGCTTATTGTGCATTCAATATCTGTACATTAAACAAAAGTTGTCTGATTTTAAAAATAGTACAAGACATACTCTGATGCAAGTGATGGATAGTTTAGAAAAGTAAGCATAGCAAGAGAGAAAAGAAAACAAATATTACCTTCTTTCAAATAATAAGAATATAAAACAAAATCATAACATAATAGTGATTCTCTGAATATTTTTATTTTTTAATGTTTATTTCTACTGAAAATGGAATGTTCTTTCATACAGTACATCTCAACTATATTTCCCTTTTCTCCACTCCTACCAGATCCTCCTCACTTCTCCTCTAGATCTACTCCTCCTCCCTCCCTTCGGAAAAGAAGAGACCCCTGAGAGACAAGCAAAACATGACAATTCAAGATACAATAAGACAAGACAAAATCTCTTATAATGAGTCTGGACAAGGCAAACCAATAAGAGTAAAAAAAGTTCCAAGAGCAGTAAAAAGAGTCAGAGACAACCCCATTTCCAGTGTTAGAAGTCCCACAAAAACACCAATCTAAAAGCCACAGCATAAACAGAGGACAGGGGGCAGACCCATCCAGGCCTGTGTTTGACCTTTCAGTCTTTGTGAGCCCCTATGATTACTACTTAGTTGGTTCAGTGGGCTATGCCTTCCTGGTGTCCTCCATCTGCTCTTCTACAATCTTTCCTCTTTCTCTCCCATGGATTTAAAAGTTAAAATAAAACTTTCATTATCAGTGAATAGGATAATAAGAGCTTATTCTAAATAACATATGCTAAAATAACCTACGAGGAAACTTTTTTTCTTTCTTTAACAACTCAGTAATGGCATGTGATATTTTTCTGGAAGATGCCTTAAGAAAGACATCATGCTGAAAATGGACACATGAGAGGACATGTAATATTTAGAAAGAATATAGATGGAATCCCACAAGCAGTGAAAGGATGCTGTTCCATTGTTATACCATGCAATGTTTCATTGGTTTTCACTGGTTTTGGCGGTCTTTGGTGGTCTTCACTTTATAGAGAAAAATGTGCCAAAGAACTTCTTGTGGTATTCTGGTTGATTCTGGCAGCTTCTACTGAGTCCTGTTGATTTGGGGGAACCTTGCTGTTTCTGCTCGACTGTATTACTGCTACTGATTTGTGTTTCATGTTTATTATTGAATTTGACTGCTGGTATCCTTACAATAAAGAGTGGAGTCACCCCAAGGAACTACTTCTAAATAGGTCCACAACACTCTTTTCCTATTTACCTTCTTTTCCCCCTACCTCTGGTCAGTGAGTTAGAAGGTAGGTTGAAATGTTTAAGAATCCCAAATAAAGTAGGTTTTGAAAACATCTAAGTCTACAAATAACTGTCCATAAAATGTATGAATATTAAGGTAAGCAAGCAAATAAAATAAAAGTCAACTTTGGCAGTCCAGTGTAAACTAACTCTCTCATATGTTGCATCCCTTCGTGTGATGAATTTGTGGTACTGTTACCATGAGCCCTCTCTAGTTTAAAAACACATATTCACATGTCTATGTTCATCATCTCAGGGTCTATCTTATCAGACATGATATCCAAGACCATATTCTTTCAATGTAAACTCAAGCAGTGTCTCAGTGTAACTGCCAAGAACTTAAGTAAAAATTCACTACAGACATAGGCAAGTATTTGTGTCTAAAATAGCACCAAGTACCCAGCACCAATCTGTTACCATGCTGCAGTTGATTTTCATTGCCATAGCTAGGGAAGATATTCATAGTCACTTTTGGAATCTAAATAGAAGACTTTGTAGACACCACCCTTTTAGAAATATACAAATTAATGTATCACTCTTCTATTTTATGGACATGGATATCAGTATTGGGAAATTGCTAACAGAGACATCTTTTAAACTGAGAACACGGTTATAGTATGTAACTATCCTTTGACTATGGTAGAATTTACCTTGTCCATCAAAATATAATTTATTTTGTAAATGACTTCTGCCTTCAGACCATATTCTTTAAAATAGTTTGTCCAAGTGGTTATAGGGAGATAAGAAATTATTATTACATTTGAGAAGTAATTAAAGTTGAAATATTTGAACATAGTATATGACTGAATATGAAGTTAAGAAAGAGTTTAAATGAATTTTTGCTAAGGTTAAAATTAAATAGTGGTTTGGGAGTAGAAATTTTCATAAGAAACTTGTAGCTAGTACATTGAAAAGTTCACTTGAGTGTAGGCTGTTTATATAACATAAGATGAGGCCAGACTTGTCAGTCACTGGCAAAAATGAAAGCCAATAAAGGTTTCATGACAAAGCCATTTAAAATAACTGAGAGTCCAGTAATTGACAGTTCATGAGAATGGAAAAACCAATTAATGTGTATTCCAAGGAGCAGGAGGTAAAATTTCCTCCAAGCCATCCCAATTTTACCCATCTAATTAAGCATTTCTCCTTTTTGAGTGTGGTATTTTATGTGGCAAAAAGGTAAATGGCATGAAATTGAAGAGGGGAGAGAGAAAGCTGTGCAAACATAATCCACATAAGAGAAAATTCATCAAGTTCCAGAAACACATTTATAATTAAATTCACATAGCTGTTTTGAGAGATGAAAGATAGTACCCTTCTAAAATTTGAGGAAGCAATGATGCCAAAGAAATGTCTATACTCTATGCATCCTCAGTACATTCTTAGCTGTTTAGTTGTTTAAGTTATTAGTTTTCCCTGTCTGTACAAGACCCATGTGATATCTCTGTATCACGGGTTTCAGTTAAGACCATTGAGAATAGGGGAAAACTCACTGTATAAAGCAGACAATGGTATGTGAAAAGTGAAAAGAAGTCAGAGGAATGGGCTAGGAAGCAATGGTTGATTACAGAGAGTGGGCTTCTCATTCCTTTTCTTAGTAGCTGACTTCTTGTTTCTATTTCATCATCTTATAAAGTGTTTCAAGGCAGTTCTGACACAGTGGCTTATCTACTACTGTATGTACCTTGTTAATGAAAATTAAATACACTAGACAAAATATTTTTTAAAATGTCAATTTCCAAGAGATTTTTTATTAATAAGAACAGATTACTAAGAGGTGGATTTGGGTGAGTTTGTGTTAGTATTTTTTCTCTTTTTATAGTGATCCTATATCTTCAATATCAGGATAGTACTTATGGCCAAACCTTCCAAAGAAATTCCATGTCCTGAGACTAATGATATTGCTCAGTGCGTGAGGGTATTTGCTACATAAACACGAAAACTTGAATTCAAATCCTTGGCATCTACAATAAAAGACAGGTATGGTCATATACATTAGTATCAGAATACTGGAGAAATGTAAAGGATACAAATACAGTAGGATTGAGGGGGCTGGCTGGCCAGCAAACCTAAATGAAAGGCAAGCACCACATTGAAGAAATTAGTTTATCTCAAGGATAAGCAAGATGTCAGATAGAAATTTAAAAATGGAGGAATAAAACTATATTAATAATTTTGGCTTGAAGAAAGCTATTTTTCTCTTTTTATTTCTTGAAAATTTACTGGTTGTGACACATACTTTAATCCAGCAGGCAGATATCAGGGCTTGAGGGCAGTCTTGCCTACAGAGCAAGTTCCAGGACACCCAGGGCTACACAGAGAAATCCTGTCTCAAAAGAAGGAAAATATAGAGAAGATTTATTAGTAAGTATTATATTACAATGTTGCTTGATAGGGCTTTCGATATGTATCTATATAATCCAAGTAACAAGTATCAACATCAGTAGGGGGAGATCTAGAATGGATGGGTAATATGTTATATAATTTACTAAACTGGTAACTAATTCTAAGTATTAAATATGAAAGGTCATTTTGTCCATTCTTATTTCTAGAGTTTATAGAAACTATAATGATATGACAAATAAGAATTGTGTCTAATATAAGCTGTCTACAAGAAAGAAACATTAAATAAAGTCAGATGGTTTGGAAGTAAATGGTTGAAGAAAAATGTCACATATAAAAAAGAGTAAGGTCAGAGCTATTGGGAAAACTACATTACCATTTGTAAAAGAGATTAGAAGATGAAGTATTTCACCTAAGATAAAAAAGGCTTATTCCATGATGGCAAAACGAGAAGTTGTTATATAACCATACAATATATAAATATGTCTATAGGTACCAACCAAAACTTCAAAATGGTGAAATAAAAATGGGCAGAATTTTACAATGAAGGTTACATTACAATGCTACAATGGCACATTACTTCAGCATATCTCTCCCAATCGATTGTGTAACTTAATTAAAATTTATGTTAGAAAACAACTATTTAAGTGTGATAGTGGTTTATAAAGCATACCTAACAACTTCAGAATTCATGTTTGGTTCAGCAGAAGAAGGTTTATTCAAAGAGTAGGATGAATGACCAGCCACTGCCTAAGAAGACCATAGTGGGAAGAAAACATCTTCTAAATGAGTAGACGGAAGTCACTATGAGGGATGGGACTTATTCACTGCAACTGCAATTTCTTGGGTATAGAAACACCAAACATAACCAAATCTTATAAAATTTGTTTTAACGCATAAACATCTATTATCTGTCTTTAAAAGAGAAAAACTTCACAGCAATGTTTTCATTCTAATTACAATTTTCAAAATAAATTTGCCATTAAATAAATAGCTTACTAACTACCAAGATATTTGACTTAAATTTTTCCTTAATTTTTAATTACGATACCATTGTAGCATGTTGTGTGACTTTTCTTGTGGGCTTGTAAGGAAACATCCATTTACTGTAGATAACGGATAGAAAGCAAACCAATTGTTCAACTCACCCAAGTATAGGATTGTGAACAGTTCATTGAGATTATATATAAAAGCATAATAAGAGGTTACTATTAGGAATGTAAAAACCTAAATCATATAAAAGGCCTCTGTGGCGTAGGTGATAAAACAAAAAAAGTGTACCAGTGGAGTTCCATGAACAAGTAGAAGTTCACTGAAGAGAGTATTCACTTTCCTTGGAATTGCTTATTGTTTCTTTAACCTTGGGGAAGGGCCTTGTGAATCTGGTAGTTTTGGAGATTTCTGAGGTTCAGAGTATTAGAAGATTGACTTCCCTACTCCAGGAAGGAGTGTTTCGCCTTATATCGATACATAAAATACACATAAATCTCGAAGTTTACAGTTAGTATAAATACACTTAATAGCATTAAAGGTAAAAGCTGGAAGAAGCTGAGGAGGAGGGAGACTCCATAAAAAGCTGAGCAGTCTCAAACAGTCTGAATCCCTGAGATCTCTCAGACACTGAGCCACCAACCAGGCAGCATACACCAGCTGATATAAGGCTCTTGACACATGCAACAGAGGACTGCCTGGTATGGCCTCGTGAGAGAAGATGGACCTAACACTGGAGAAACTTCAGGCCCCAGAGAGTGGGGAAGTCTGGTGGGGTCAGGGTGAGGGGGGGTGGGGAACCCTCTTGGAGATGGGGGAAGAGGTTTGGAATGGAGAACTCAGACTGGAAGGGTGATAATGACTGGACTGCAAAAAAGATTAAATAACAACAACAACATCAATAATAATATAATAGTAATAATAATAATGAAATCTTTATCCTATGTAGAAATGATAGTGACTTCATTAAAATATTCACTATTAAAGTATGAGAAAAGATCATTTCTCCGATTCACAAAATGTCCAAACTTACCAGAAAACCAAGCTTGGGTTTGGAAAGATATAACAAATTTGATTTGCCATTAAACTAAGTTTAGTTTGAGAACTTTGGGAAACAGTTGTGGGGAGATTGTTGATTAATCCTGAGATAATTGTTAGTCATTAAAGCTTGGGAAATTTTGTCTTAGAAGTCCTAGGGAAAGGCTTAAAGCTTGGAAAGAAATACTAAACCAGGCAGTAATATATAGAAAGCCCAAACAAACATTAAAGATTTGGAGGACAACCTGAAACTCCAGCTCTTCAGAAGCTCAGCTACAAGGCCGTTGATAAGCTTGAAGTGGGTGTGGGCAGTAGAGTATGATTCTGCCTCAAAAAGAAATGTCTAGCTGCTAAAAAACATCTGTAGAAATAATGATTGCAAACTGTTTCGAAACTATTAAATGTGAATAAATCTATGCATAGGATTCATATATAAGTTCTATGTGTTCCAAAGAATACATGATGACTATAAATTATATAACCTGATGTGATATTGTCATTCCCCAAGTATTGCCAAAAATCCTCAAATAAGGGATAGTTAAATGACAAATAAGCTCGGAAATGAGCAGACACACTGCAGTTTATATCCTCTTGGTTTGCACTGAGCACCCTTAGCTTCTGGACCTTATCTGCTTTTCAAAAAGAAAAACTGGAGACATATAGAAAGGAGACCTGGTTGAGAAAAATCAAGGAACAAATGAGACCATGGATTCCAAACTCATGTATTCCAGGGGAGTTGTTTCCATTGAAATGAAAATTTGCTGGCCAGACTTACTTATGACAGGAAGACAATGAGAACATTCTTTGTCACTGGGGACTCACATAAGTCATATCTACAACTCTACAACACACACACACACACACTTGTACAAGTTCAACAATAAGAAGTTCAGGTGAAACTGAGAAAATAGAAAGTAAAATAATGAGGACAATTTGCCTTGTTAAGATTGCATTTCTGATAAACAGAAACACATTGTTCAATCCCAGAGATTGGCTTCATCCAGGAATGTAGGTGGGTGCTACAAGAAAACTGCTGTTTTTGAATGCCCCTCTTTTCTCAAAGTAAGAGGCTATGATATTAAGGGATGTGTATGAATATGGAAGAGAAGGTATATAATTTTGAGAGTAGAGAAGCCATTAAACACTTGTAATTACATAAAGAGTGCTGGAGTAGACAGTAGGATTTCTGGGGCAGCATTTACATTCCAATTTCTAGTCACAGATTTATAGTTAGCTCAGGTTCTCAGTTCTGAAATAACAAATCACCATCATCATCACAATAGCTTAAAGCAAGGTAAATTCATTATTTTCCAGTTCTGTATATCAGAAGGTCTAAAATGTCACCCAAATCCAGGGGTTACCATCCTTCTGGTTCTTTCTGGGGGACTCAAGGATCTTTAGCTTACTTTGGCTTGACCATGATTTTTGTGGGATTCAAAGTTACAGGCTATAGGAATGAGATTCTTGCTCTGTTGTTCCCTGATCTGAGAAATAGTCCCAGCCTCTAAAATTTCAGCATCTCTTTTGTGTATTTTGTCCTCCATCCTCAAAATCAACAAATGGTTGACTTCAATTTTTTAACCTTACATTTCTACAGGTATCTTCGGGATGGTTCTGTGCTTTTAGCACATGATGATTAAATAGGGTTCATCCAGGTAATCCAGGTTAAATTTCACATCTCAAGGCCTAAAATCATAATAGATCTATAGGTAACCTTTGTTATGTCAGTCATGCACAGAACTTTAGAACTAGTTTGAAACTTGTATGAGACCAGTGCAATGCCTAACACATGACTGATAATCAGTCATGACGGTTGCATGCTTTTGAATTGCCTCATCTGTAATAGCAAAGGCGTGGACGAGGCAGTCATTTGCATTTAAACAATGATGAGAAAAAAAATGAGTCTACTACTGCTGGATAAATAAGTGTGGCAATCGACAATAGACCTGAATAAAACTGAACTGTTAAGATATTTCTGAGGCATATTCATTATTTAAACTACTAGTTCTAAAAATATAACTACATAGTCTCTATGAGATATAGTAGTACAATGATAGGTTAAAGGATCTCTATAATAGAAGTCCAAAGTACTCCCAAGTCTGTACTGTTTGAGTGTTGGAATATGCTGTATGAAGTGGAAAGTGATTTACTACGAAATCTTGTTTCGTGCTTAACACTTGACATTCAATAGCAATGGCTTAAAGACTTTTGTGACAACCTAAAGTCAACTATATTAAAATGTATCTTGATTTTCACACTGACAGGAAGAGAGGTAGCCTTTCATGTTGGTGAGTTCTTGATAGGCGCTAATTTTGATATATCAAGGATTAATTAAGAAAAATTGAAAATATGGAACCCCGGCTACACAATATAAACATGGTTGTGGTGATACTGCTCATTTCATATTTTTTTCCTGCATTTAGTTTACTTTTTGTGTCAGAACCCTTCCTGAATACACAGTTCAGTTCATTTCTATCTCACCAGCATCTCATAACATTTTCCATCTCAATGTGACTCCTCTCTTTCCGACTGGTCCAATATTTTATAAGAAAACATATTGTAAGGACCCTTTCCCACCTAAAGAAATAAGTGATATCTAGAACTTACTTCCCTATAGATTCCAGCCAAATGTCAATTTCTTATTTTCATTGTGGAAAATAGAAGTCTGGGATCATTTGTTTTTGCTTATATTTTTTGTTGATTTTTTAAAAATCTATTTTCATTTGGAAGAGCAATGAGGCTAAATGCATTCAGAATTTACTGCCCTCTTAAAGAGAATGATAATGGGCTTTTAAAAATAACCTTCAAAAGTACACACATGTGTTTACCAATGTTAAAACACTCTGTTCTTTCTACTATAATTTAATGCCCTTTTTATAAAAATTATCCACACACAAATGCTTAAGTTTTGAGTGCTTCTGCATTAGACACTGAATAAAGGTTCAATTAAATGTTTATAGAAAACTTATTATGTGGTGGAGTATTCTAGGCACCAATTAAAAAGCACATAATTCATTCACGAGCACTACAACTCTGAATAAAAAAGCACATGATGAGATAAAGATAACATAAGCCAACTCCATACTATCACTACCACTATGTATTTCATATACAGCCAACTGTCTGTTTACCTACACACTCTACATCCCATACTATTCTTATTTCACAACGTAGGGGCTTATTATTTTTACATCTTTACTTCAAATTTGTCATTCTGACCCATGACTTGTTACCTATATTCCCAGTCCTCTGGGCCTCAGATATGGAAGTATAAATCTTATTTGTTTTTATAGTTTCTGAATCTGGCTTTTAAACTGAAACATTAAATTTGCCTTAAAAGTCTATAGTCAACCACTTGTTTGTGTCCAATCTTGTCTAAATTTGCTTTATACAAGTATAACTATCAAATCATAGTAAATAAGAATTTTTTTCACAAAATAGTAACAATATAAATAGGCTCTATTTGTGGAGTTAAACATGCCCCTCATCCCTGGACCTTTTCACATCACACAAGAAAAGTGGTTTGAAACCAGACCAGAAAGTAAAAGAAGACAGAGCAGAGTCCTTTCCTGCAGTCTCCCCTTACCAATCATCTGAGGTCATCTAGATTACAAGAGCTATGTAGAAGAGGTCATCTGCACTTGTCCTGGTGATATTCTGTGCTGAGAATAGCAGCGAAATATTAAGGAGCTCATACACTGGGTGGAATGATAGACACAATTAGATCTTGGACAAGTCATTTTATACAAGTTCAACTCTCCAAATTAATCTGAAATTGTACTTTCATTCTACTATTGCAATAATAAGTAGACAACAAGGCATATAAAAATATCAAGAACAAAGTGGCAAAGATGGACGTTTTGGCTATCCCTATTCCCTGAAAAAAGTTGTATTAGTACATGCTTTGATTTGTTTTTTGTACTGGTTGTCCCAACATTAGCAGGAAATATCAGAAAGCGAAACAAGATAGGGCTGGGCAAGAATGAGTCTGGGAGGCACAGATACCACTGCCCATGGTCTGTGCTGCAGAGCACTAGCTAAGACACTAGGAGGTGGATAGTGTAGCTATGACAAGGTGACATGCTATCACATTTGAATGTGTGCCTTCAGCTGAAAGTCAGAAACTGCCATGTGACTCTAATACTGTCGCAAATATTGCCATAATATCAGTGATTATACACTCACACTCATAAAGGAACAAATTAATTATCAATGGAAAGTGGAACAGAGGCAAGAGAGGTCCCCACTGCAGTAATATGTATGTGGTGATGTAATGGTGCCTTTCAGAACCTCTGGCTTTACAAAAGGTTTCAATCTTTAACCCGTTTAATGAGACTCAGAATGAGATCGAAGGTCATTACCAGAAGTCATTTAAAAAACATTTTCATGGCTCTTTGGTTTTAGTTTGTCTAAAATTTAGCGTCGAAAGGATTGTAAGTGACCCCTTTTGTTTCTTTGTTTCAGAGGTGGGAATTTGTCAGTTTCTCTTAAACACTGTCTTCTATGTTGAAATTAGCTGCCATGTGTAAATCAAATGCTTCTCCCTGCTATATATTGAAGGGGTCATATCTGAAAACTAAGAAAACACAGGATAAAGGTTGTGACATTATTTAGTCTATCTTGACATCTGACAAACTATTGGACGTTGAAATGATGTTTCTAAGGACAGAGAGAGTGTTTTTCTGAGAAACAGATGGAAAATGAAGAACCTATTAAACAGCACTGTAAATTATGCTTCCTAAGCACCTTGACTCCTACAATTTACTAGGACTTCTATAATTCTGAGAGGTTTCCAGAAGCATCTGCAGTATTACAATCTGTGCTATTATCAGAGGCTTTAAATGTGGGTGCTAGGCATGAAAATCCATTTAGCTTGCCTCATCTGCTGGACAATTCCTGAGTAGATGGTATCTCCTCTCCCCTTTCCCTCTTCTTTTCCTCTTCCCTCCCTCCATTTCTCCTCTCTCCCTCTCTCTCTCCATTTCTCTCTCTCTCCCCTCCTCTCTCTCCCTCTCCCTCCTCTCTCTCTCTCTCTCTCTCCCTCCCCTCCTCCCTCTCTCTCCTCTCTCTCTGTGTGTGTGTGTGTGTGTGTGTGTGTGTGTGTGTGTGTGTGTGTGTGTAGATCACAGGTCAGTGTCACCCTCAGTCATTTTCCACATAATTTTGGAGATGTTCTTTCACCAAGTCTGGAGTACACAGTTTGAACTATGCCGACTCTGTTTGGTCAGTGCTCAGATTACAAGCCTGTGCTACTAGCCCATGTTCTGAATATGAGTTCGCTCCATCTGAACTCGTGTATCCACAGAGTGTTTGTTTGTTTTTCTGATGAGCCATCTTTCTAGCAAGGAAGACTCTAACTATATTCAAATAAAATAAAAATAAAGACTATAATATCACCAGAAACATTAGTAGTTTGAAAAGCTACTGTCTTATGATTGAACCAATTTTATGTCTAGATGTATATACGTATGAACGGTGTTATATCTTCTTCTCTGCTACATCATACTCAGTAATCAATTAAGAATATGGCTTAATTAATTATCTGTGAAGTAAGGAAATAGAGGCATTTGACTCTTGAAGCCAAATTAGAAAGAAAATGGAGGAAGAGGGTTACATAAGTTGATAAAGAAATAAAAGTAGGCCAAGTAAGAGGCAAACATCTTGCAATCTCAAGGTATGGAACAAACTCAGAGGAGGTTTTAAAAGGGAAAGGAAGCAGCTGAGGATGGTAGAAAATGGCAGTAATATCAGTACTTAGAAGATGGAGGCAAGAACAATTTATGATCCTCAGTTACACAGTGAATTGGAGGCAAGTTTGGGTTACTCGAAACCTTGACTCAAAACAGACAAACAAGCAAACAAAATGCAGTGGTGTTGGTTTGAGTGAATTAAATGGACATCATAAAGATGAGCAGAGGAACATCATGGAGAGGAAGATGATAACAATGGTGGAGGAAGACATCCAAGAAGTTTTCCCCAAGCAGCAGAGACCTTTCTTCTGAGGAGACAACTTCCAGGACTATAGACGAGGAGTTACTTACAGGAGCAGAAATGGCTCAAGGACAGCTGGATCACAAAAGCCATCAAAAAGTCACAAAAGTTGAGAACAGCACACTAAGCAGCCTTCAGGCAGTTCAACCGTTTGTAGTGACCTCTCCAGATGGCTCAGTTAGCTTAACCTTCTTCCAGACAGTTCAGCTGGTCTCTGCTTCTTTCAGGCTTCTTGACTCCTCATAGAATATTCTTGCAGCTTGGCTTTTCTGGCAATGATTCTCACCAGTGTTTGCTGCTTAAATACTCTGGGTGAAAGAGAACCCTGGTGAATGTGTCTGGACAAATTGAAGAACTTTTTTAATGTATTTTACAGAGTTTGCTTTCAGTCTTAAGGAGCTTCCGTGTAAGGTGGAATGATTCAGTATGGAAGAAAATGGCTACAAAAGACAAAAATAACATAATAATTGTGACTTTTTTTTTTCCAGAGCTGGGGACCGAACCCAGGGCCTTGGCACTTGCTAGGCAAGCACTCTACCACTGAGCTAAATCCCCAACCCACAATTGTGACTCTTAATTTATCAAAACAACTAATCCAAAATTGCATTTAAAAATAGAGATTAAACTAGCAAAATTGTCATTAGATACATCACATATGATCTTCCCTCTGCTTTTGTTTGTCTGTGTTTTCTTTTGTTTATACAGCTTTTCTTTTCCTCTAGGCATATATTTCTGTGACTACAGTTCCTGCTGGATCATTTCTATATTGTGGCTTGGCTAGATTCTTTTCATATACAAGACAGACCTTGCTCTACCAAAGTTTCTGACAATTGTGGGTTTTCCTCTTTAATACATTTATTTTTCCATGTCTATATTAGAATTAGAAATTGATGATATTTATTATTATATTTTAGATGTAAATTTTAAGTGCATGCTACCAGTAGTTTTACTATACAATGACTTGAATCTGACTCCAAATACATTTTACAGTGATTTTTTCCCAAGAAACAGCCGATTCTTTTTTATTAACTTTGTTTCTATTCTTTGACAGACAGTGTTTCTAGATTTCAACCAATGGTACACATATGGAAGACCTTTTCTCCTCCTTCATACTTAACTTTTTTGTCATGAAATCAATAGAACTCAAGAAAAAATAGTTTTAAAACCTTCACACCAGACACCCAGCCATAAGGGGGAAGCCATGTGTTCTGCACCAAACTATACTCAAAAAAGTTCAATTCTGTGCTTAACCCAACATGACAAACTTTCTCAAAGCCCAGTATTCCTGTTAAAAATGTTGGTTCCTATGTTAGATTTGTTTTCCATCTTGTTTTGAGGCTATAAAATTTGTCACAATAATTTATTTCAGAATTTCATATTAAGCATGTGTGATACCAAGTCATTATGCAGACTGCATGAATGAAAAGGAAAATTACACGTCACTCTTGTTCTAAATGAGTGTTTAGTACATTAAATCAAATATTTAAGACAGTGATAACATCACAAAATAATTCATGCAATGAGCGTGATTATTTATAATGAACGTTACAGAAAGTACTCACTTTTTTTTTTACAGGCATACTGATGTCATAAACAACTCAGAAAGATGTTATTTATTTTGGTGGAATTCTCAAGAACAATATCAGATTTTTAAAAAATATCATAGACCTGCAATTAGGAAAAAAAGCCTAAGCTGTTTTTATTTGGATCCTTGACCCACTTCAAAGTACGTAAAGATTTCATAAGAAATGACCAAACACCACTCTCTATTACCTTCCATCGATCTGACATTATAGAATATTTATGAATGTCCAGACCCTTTCTAGAGGCATCCCACTTATATACCTTTCATTTATTTGCTTATATTGCATATTATTCAGTGAATTTGATATCCCCTGTTCATTAATAAAAACTAGTTCTAACTGACATCTAAAGTTCTAAAAGCATGAGCAAGTGATACAACTCTTTGGTTAAAGCACTTGCTGTAATGTTGCTAGAAGTAGAGAGTAGAAAGGCACTCACAAATTAAGTTTTGCCTAGCCGTGGTGAGAAATTGTTTCTCTGAGACATAATGCATAGATATGTTGGAATGAAAACACAGCCCTCACCACACAAAGATTAAGAGATAGTTTATTCTGGCACCAAATATGATTGACCATGTCTTAGGTTACCCCAAATTCTATGTTCTAATGCAGAAGTAAATTTATGAAGTTTTTATAATAACATAACAAAGAAGTGTATGAATCCTGGCAGTTTTCAAATATATAGGTAGAAATGTCAAGTAAGCAGTGGTTAGAGCAAAGCAGAAAAAACTTAGCTATGGGCTTCAGATGCTATGACTTTACCCTTTAGTTGGTAGGAATTTCACCTTATTAAATAAATATACTTCAAACGTTTTATCTGTCAGTCACATGATCTCAGGTATAATAAGGAGTTGGGGAAGAATGGCTAATTTAGGGGCTAAAGACAGCCAATATAGTTAAATTCTCCATAATCATTGTTGTTCTAACAAGTTAACCACTCCTACAGAAGTTTTCAATTTGAAAGTGAAGCTTCTTTAGGGAACTGAAGGAAAGGTCATGCAGAGATGACACCTGGAGATCCTTCCCATATGCAGTCGCCAACCAGACACTATTGCAGATGCTAATAAGTGCATGCTGACAGGAGCCTGATATAGCTGTCTCCTGAGAGGCTCTGCCAGAGTCGGACAAATACAGAGGACGATGCTCACAGTCAACCATTGAACTCAAAAAGGGGTCCCCAATAGAGAAGTTAGAGAAAGGACTGAAGGAGCTGAAGGGGCTTTCAACCCGATAGGAGAAGAATAATATCAACCAACCAGACCCCACCTCACTCCCCCAGAGCTCCCAGGGACTAAACTACCAACCAAAGAGTACACATGGAGGGACTCATGGCTAAACTGCATATGTAGCAGAGGATGGCCTTGTTGGGCATCAATGGGAGGAGAGGTCCTTGGTTCTGTGAAGACTTGAAGCCCCAGTATAGGTGAATGCCAGGGCCAGGAGGTGGGAGGGAGTGGGTTGGTGGGTGGGGGAGCACCCTCACAGAAGCAAGGGAAGGGGTATGGGATAGGGTGTTTCTGGAGGGGAAACCAGGAAAGGTGATAACATTTGAAATGTAAATAAAGAAAATGTCCAATAAAAAAAGATTCACAAGAGGGGCGGGACAGACAGAGACACCTACATAATGAGTGCTGTGGCCCCTGGTGCTGATAAGAAAGCTGAGGCTAGGGCTGACTCAGCAACCAAATTTCAGTTTAGAGGTAGCTTTGGTTGTAGATGTGGTGAGCTACCTCAGTGAAGCTGGAAATTATGTTGTAGTGACTAAACCATAAAGAAAACAAGTAAGTAAATAAATAATCAAATGAATCTTATTTGAACATAAGAGAGCTTTATGGTTTTAAGGCTATAACTTGTTCATTTTAAAGCCTTAACTTGTTCATCCTAGAATCCTGTTTCTCCTGCTTTAATGACTGACTTCTGCCACTACTTGAGTTTAACTCAGAATAATGCAGTCTCTGGGTTTGTTACCTATATATTAACTCCATTAAAATACTACTGAGTCTTCCCTGAAAAAAACAAACAAACAAAACAAAAACGAAAACAAAAACTTCTTGGGCTTCCACGATGCTATCTGTAGAACCTCTAAGAGCTCACCAAGAAAGAAAGCCTCTCCTTACCTGAAACAGCACAGAGCCTTTGCAGAGCAAAGAAGAAGGTCCTGACAGTCTCTGTGCTGTTTACCTAAGTATAATTTTTAACATGTTTTATTTCCCCTTAAAACTAGTACTTTTTAATTTTAGAAATACTGTCTTTAAGTTTCATACTATTGTTCATTATGTTGAACATTCTGTCCGTAGAAACAAAACATTACTGGTTTATCTGTTTCTTTTTCTTACAGTGTCAAATGGCAGACTTTTATGTAGTAAATGTTCACTCTACCCTATTTTCAAATATTCTACAATATTCTATAACATTCAAATATTTAATATAATATAATATTCTATAATTACTGAAATCATATTTATAGCATGTTTCAAGTTCAGATAAATTACATTCAGTTACTATTTAACTATCATCCAAGTTATATGGGCATTTTATTTGTACTGAATCCTTACTTTATTTTTGAAGTCTACCCTCATGTTAAATATAATTTTATTTTAAATTTTTAATACTGCATCTTCATTGGGGTGTATTATAATAAGTTGGTACATATATACAATGTATGTGTATACAAATTCAAGATAATTAAAGCATCTATGTTCTTGTCATTATTCTGCAATTAGAAAATTTAAATCCCTTCATACGGTTATTCATATAGGATATAATAGGTTGTTATATATTATAGATGATACCCCACTGTGCTGTAAAGCTAGAACTTATTAGTACTGAGTATAAGAATCACCAATAATTTTCAAAGAAGTATTAACCAGGGATTGTAGCAGTTACAGTCATATTCAGATATACATTTTAAACCTCCACATATAAAAGAAAATGTAGAATTTAAACAGCAGTGTTGAACTTAAACCCTTAAAATAGAGTCCATCTATTTTGTAGAAAGTGTGTTTAGACAGTGTTTATTGAATAACATTCCCCAAAAAAAAAATCCTACAGCAAACTAAAGAAAACAGGAAGGAGAAATACAAAATTGAGATAAATTTGTCTTGTTTTGTTTTCTTATTAGTTTGTGATATTTTATTTAATTTTTTTGTTTCAGAGAGAGACAGACAGACAGACAGAGGGAGTGGTTGACTGGGTAAGAAGGTATAGAGGATTGAGGAGGAGATGGAGAGAAAAAAATGAGATCAACTATATTCAAAATAGTAATTAATAATGATAATTTAATATTAAATATATAAATTTTAAGAGAATTACCATATTATCTAACAAACTTCTACATATCTCTCCTTAGTAAAGATTACACACACACACACACACACACACACACGAACACGCACATGCGCACACACAAATTGGGTGTCTGAAAAGATGACTCAGAAGTTAAGAGTACTACCTGCTCTTCTACATGACCCAGGTTTAAATCTCAATACCCTCATGGTGATTCACAATCATAGTTTCAGTACAGGAACTGGAATGCCTCTTTCTGGCCACCTCAGCCACATGGCATGCCATAGACATAAAAAAGGCAAACACCCATATACACATAGTTAAATCAAAAAATGATAAATGTAAAAGGTAAGATTGATGAAGTTAAGAAGTGCACGTTGACAGAAATTGGATATAGATCTTTGCTGAGAGACACAGCCACAACATATCAAATACAGAGGTGAATGCTAGCAGCAAACCACTGAACTGAGAATGGAATCCCCTTTGGGGGAATTAAAGGAAGAATGAAAGAGCTGAATGGGCTTACAACTCCATAAGAACAACAATGCCAATTAACCAGAGCTTCCATGGACTAAACCACTACCCAAAGACTATACATGGACAGATCCATGGCTCCAACTGCATATGTAGCAGAGGATGGCCTTGCTGGGCACCAATGCAAGGAGAAGCCAAGGTTGGAACTCCAGTGTAGGGATTGTCAGGGGATGAGGCGCAGTAGGGGGAGGGGGATGGAGAGGGGAACACCCTTATAGAAGAAGGGGAGGGGAGGGGATAGGGGGCTTATGGACAGGAAACTGGGAAAGAGAATAACATTTGAAATGTAAATGAAGAAATATCGAATTAAAAATGAAAAGAAAAGAAAACCCAAAATGAAACTGAAATATATTAGAAATGAAACACTCAGGATATCAAACAAAAACCTCAGAGATAAGTCTCCCCACCAGGCTAAAAGATATTGAAGAAAGAATTTCAGGTGGTGAAGAAAAGGTAAGAAAAATGGATACCTCATTCAAAGAAAAATGTTAAATCTAAAGAACTCCGTGCAAAAGATATCCAGGAAAGTTGTGATATACTGTGCTTCCTTTTTGGTTGATAAGACTTTATACATAGAAAACACTATAAAGACTCCACCGAAAACCTTTTACAGCTGATATATAGCTTCAGCAAAGTAGTATGGTACAAAAATGACCACACAAGATCACTAGCCTTTCTATATACAAAGGTCACATATGCTGAAGAAAAATTTGAGAAGCATTGCCATTAGTGTTATGTTTGTGTTTAACTTCTTGAGGGACTACTAAATGAGAGTAGGGGCTGTCCCTGACTCTTGCCAGCTGTTGGGACCTTTTTCCTCCTACTGGATTTCCCAGTTTATTCTTAATGTGAAGGAGAGGTGTCTAGTCTTATTGGAACTTGACATGCCATGTTTGATTGATATCTTGGTTTGCCTTGAAGTTCCTGTCATATATGTTTTTCCTTTGCTTGGTTAGAGTTACATCAAGTTATTTTTCATAATTTGTGGCTATGATGAAGGATATTGTCACCCTAACTTCTTTCTCAGTCTATTTATTCTTTTTTTTTCTTTCTTTTTTTTTTATTAACTTGAATATTTTTATATACATTTCGAGTGTTATTCCTTTCCGGCTTTCCGGCAAACATCCCTCCTCCCCCCCTTCCTTATGGGTGTTCCCTCCCCCCTCCCCCATTGCCCCTGCCCCCAAAAGTCTAGTTCATCTGTTCAGTATTAGCAGGACCCAGGGCTTCCCTTCCACTGGTGCTCTTACTAGGATATTCATTGTTACCTATGAGGTCAGAGTCCAGGGTCAGTCCATGTATAGTCTTTAGGTAGTGGCTTAGTCCCTGGAAGCTCTGGTTGCTTGGCATTGTTGTACATATGGGGTCTCGAGCCCCTTCAAGCTCTTCCAGTTCTTTCTCTGATTCCTTCAACGGGGGTCCTATTCTCAGTTCAGTGGTTTGCTGCTGACATTCGCCTCTGTATTTGCTGTATTCTGGCTGTGTCTCTCAGGAGCGATCTACACTTCTGCACTTCTTTGCTTCATCCATCTTATCTAATTGGGTGGCTGTATATATATGGGCCACATGTGGGGCAGGCTCTGAATGGGTGTCCCTTCAGTCTCTGTTTGAATCTTTGCCTCTCTCTTCCCTGCCAAGGGTATTCTTGTTCCCCTTTTAAAGAAGGAGTGAAGCATTCACATTTTGATCATCCGTCTTGAGTTTCATTTGTTCTAGGCATCTAGGATAATTCAGGCATTTGGGCTAATAGCCACTTATCAATGAGTGCATACCATGTATGTCTTTCTGTGATTAAGTTAGCTTCACCAGGATGATATTTTCCAGTTCCAACCATTTGCCTACCTTAATTTATAAAGTCATTGTTTTTGATAGCTGAGTAATATTCCATTGTGTAGATGTACCACATTTTCTGTATCCATTCCTCTGTTGAAGGGCATCTGGGTTCTTTCCAGCTTCTGGCTATTATAAATAAGGCTGCTATGAACATAGTGGAGCACGTGGCTTTTTTATATGTTGGGGCATCTTTTGGGTATATGCTCAAGAGAGGTATACCTGGGTCCTCAGGTAGTTCAATGTCTAATTTTCTGAGGAACCTCCAGACTGATTTCCAGAATGGTTGTACCAGTCTGAAATCCCACCAACAATGGAGGAGTGTTCCTCTTTTTCCACATCCTCGCCAGCATTTGCTGTCACCTGAGTTTTTTATTTATTCTTTGTATAAAGGAGGGCTACTGATTTCTGTTGGTGGTGGTAATTTTGTATACAGGCAGTTTGCTGACTGTGTTTACCAGCTGTAAGAGTTCCCTTAGAGTTTTTGGGGTCACTTATGTATACTATCATACTATCATATCATCTGCAAAGAGTGATACTTTGACTTTTTCCTTACCAATGTATACCCCTTGGTCTCCTTTAGTTGTCGTATTTGTCTAGATAGTAATTCAAGCACTATGAGAGAGAGAGAGAGAGAGAGAGAGAGAGAGAGAGAGAGAGAGAGAAACAGAGAGACAGAGAGACAGAGAGACAGAGAGACAGAAACAGAAACAGAGAGGAAAGAGGCCAGCCTAGTCTTATTCCTGATTTTAGTGAAATTGCTTTATGTTTACCTCCATGTTTGGCTATTGATTAAATTTGATGTTGGCTAGTGACCTGCTGCATATTGCTTTCATTGTGTTTAGGCCTTGTATTTCTGATTTTCCCAAGAAACACAAAGGGCTATTGGAATTTGTAAAGGCTTTTCAGGGTCAAATGAAACATTCACCCTCCTTAGTCATCAGAGAAATGTAATTCAGAAAGAATGTTGACCAAGGGGAACAGTCCTCCATTGCTGGTGAGAGTGTGAGCTCATACAAACATTTGGAAAATTAACATGGTTGTTTCTCACAAAATTGAGAATAGTTCTATCTCTAGTCTCAGCTAAACCACTCCTGGGTATATACCCAACAGATATTCCACCATACTACAAAGAGATTTGCTTAATTGTGTTCACTGCAGCTTTATTTGCAAAAGCCAGACAATGGAAGCAGCTTAGATGTAGCTAAGTCAAAGAATGGATAAAGAAAATGTGGTACACTTATAGAATGGAATACTACTCAGCTATTAAATACACAGACACTGAAATTTGTAGGTACATGGAGAGAAGTAGAAAAGATCATCCTGAGTGTGGTAACCGAGACCCAGAAAAACACATAAGTGAATATTAGCTATAAACGATGGTATAACCCTGCTCTAATCTACAGACCCAAAAAGCAAAGTAAGAAGGAGGGCCCAAGGCAGGATGTTTGAATCTCACAGAAAAGGGATAATAAAATAGACATTTGGAAGGAGGGAACTGGGTGAGAGAGGAGATCAAAAGGAGAACCTGAGGGATCACTTGGACTAATATTTGAAAATGGCCATCCCTCTTGAAGGTAGTCTACAGACTAAATAGAACCCTATAAAATGACAACACAAGTCTTTACAAAATTTTAAAAAGTAATAATAATCATAAATTTGATTCAGAAACAAAATAATAGCTAAAACAGTACTGAACAATGGAAGAATTTCTGGAGATACTATAATCTCTGATTTTAAGTTATACTGCAAAACTACCATAACAGAAACAGCATAGTACTGGCATAAAGATATACTTACATGCCAATGAAACAGACCTGAGGAACTAGATATAAGCCTCCATATGCTAATGACCACCTGATTTTTTACCAAGAAACCAAAATTACACCTTAAAGAAAAGACAATATCATCAACAAATAGTGCTGGCTAAACTAGATAGCTGCATGTAGAAGAATAAAGCTAAATAAATATTTTCACCTATAACAAAACCCAACTCAAAGACCTTTACATAATGCCTATATATCATGATTCTGAAAATAGGGAATATATTTGAAATTATATGGAAAAGACTTTCTGAATAGGACCTGGAAGGCACACATATTAATACCGATTATTGACAAATGAGACCACATGATATATATATATATATAATAAACATATACATAAAAAATATATATATAAGACAAACAAACAATCAAGGTATACGGGCTGGATACACAGGTGCGCCAGTCTCTGGTAGGCCTTTCCTTCTACTCCAAACTGTGTTTCCGTATTTCCTCCCGTGAATATTTTTGTTCCCCATTTTAAAAAGGACTGAAGGATCTGCACATTGTTCATCCTTCTTGAACTTCATATGGTCTGCAGATTTTATCTTGAGTAACTTTCGAGCTTTTGGGCTAATATACACTTATAAGTGAGCACATACCAAATGTGTTTTTATGTGATTGAGTTACCTCACTCAGGATGATATTTTTTAGTTCAATCCATTTGCCTATGCATTTCAGGAATACATTTTAATAGCTGAGTAGTACTCCATTGTGTAAATGTACCACATTTTCTGTATCTATTCCTCTGTTGAGGGACATCTTGGGTTCTTTCCAGCTTCTGGCTATTATAAATAAGGTTGCTATGAACATAGTGGTGTATGTGTCCTTGTTATATGTTGAAACATATTTTGGGTATATGCCCAGGAGTGGTATAGCTGGGTCCTCAGGTAGTACTATGTCCAATTTTCTGAAGAACCACCAGACTGATTTTCAGCTTGAAATCCCACCAACAATGGAGAAGTGTTCCTCTTTCTCCACATCCTCGCCAGCATCTGTTGTCACCTGAGATTTTATCGTAGTCATCCTGACTGGTGTAATGTGGAAACTCAGGCTTGTTTTGATTTGCATTTCCCTGATGACTAAGGATGTTAAAAATTTCCTTATGTGCTTCTCAGATATTCGATATTCCTCAGATGAAATATTTTTGTTTATCTCTGTACCCAATTTTTAATAGGATTTCTCTGTATATATTGGATATTATTCCTCTGTCAGATGTAGGATTGGTAAAGATCTTTTCCCAATCTGTTTGTGCCATTTTATCCTAATGACAGTGTCCTTTGCCATACAGCTTTGCAATTTTATGAAGTACCATTTGTTGATTCTTGATCTTAGAGCATAAGCCATTTGCGTGCTGCTCAGGAAATTTTCCCCAATGCCCAAGTGTTCAAGGCTCTTCCCTACTTTTTCTTCTATTAGTTTGAGTGTATCTGGTTGTTTATGGAGGTCCTTGGTCCACTTGGACTTGAACTATGTACAAGGAGATAAGAATGGATCAATTTGCATATTTCTACATGCTGCCCACCAGTTGAACCAGCATCATTTGTTGAAAATGCTCTTTTTCCACTGGGTGGTTTTAGATCCTTTATGAAAGATCAAGTGACCATAGGTCTGTGGGTTCATTTCTGAACCTTGAATTATGTTCAATTAACTATCTGCCTGTTTCTGTACCAGTACCATGCAGTCTTTATCACTATTGCTCTGCAATAGTGCATGAGGTCAGGGATGGTGATTCCTCCTGAAGTTCTCTTATTTTGAGAATAGTTTTGTCTATCCTGGGTTTTTTTGGTAATCCAAATAAATTTGCAAATTTCTCTTACTAACTCTGTGAAGAATTGACTTGAGATTTTGATGGGGATTGCATTGAATCTGTAGACTGCTTTTGGCAAGATGGCCATTTCTATAATATTAATCTTGCCAAGTCATGCGCGTGGGAGATCTTTCCATCTTCTGAGAACTTTTTCAATTTCTTACTTCAGAGACTTGAAGTTCTTATCATACAGATCTTTCACTTGCTTGGTTAGAGTCACACCAAGATATTTTATATTATTTGTGACTATTGTGAAGGGTATCATTAACCTAATTTCTTTCTTGCTTGTTTATATTTTGTGTAGAGGAAGGCAACTTACTTGTTTGAATTAATTTCATATCAGTCACTCTGCTGAAGTTGTTTATCAGGTTTAGTACTCTGGTGGAACTTTTGGGATCACTTAAGTATACTATCATATCATCTGCAAATAGTGACTCTTTTACTTCTTCCTTTCCAATTTGTATCCATTTGACCTCCTTTTATTGTCTTATTACTTTGGCTAGGACTTCAATTACTATATTTAGTAGGTAGGGAGTTAATGAGTAGCCTTGTCTAGTTCCTGATTTTAGTGGGATTCCTTCAAGTTTCTTTCCATTTAGTTTGATGTTGACTACTGGTTTGCTGAATATTGCTTTTACTATGTTTAGATATGGGACTTGAATTCCTGATATTTCCAAGACGTTTAACATGAAGGGTGTTGAATTTTGTCAAATGCTTTCTCAGCATCTAATGTGATGATAATGTGTGGGTTTTATTTTTTTGAGATTGTTTATATAGTGGATTACATTGATAGATTTCCATATGTTGAATTATCCCTCCATCCCTGGGATGAAGCCTACATGATCATGATGGATGATCATTTGGATGTGTTCTCAGATTTAGTTTGGGCAATTTTATTGAGTATTTTTGCATCGATATACATAAAGGAAATTGGTCAGAAGTTCTCTTTCTTTGTTGGCTCTATGTGTGGTTGAGGTATAAGTCTAATTGTAGCTTCATGCAGGGAATTGGGTAAAATTCTGTTTCTATTTTGTGGAATAGTTTGGACAGTATTGGTATGATGAGATATCTCCTATGAACGTCTGATAGAATTCTGCACTAAGTCCATGAGGTCCTGGGCTATTTTAGGTTCAGAGACTTTGAACAATTGCTTCTATTTCTTTGGGAGTATTAGGACTGGTTAGATGGTTTATCTGATCCTCATTTTACATTGGTACCTGGTATCTGTCTAGAAAATTATCTATTTCATCCAGATTTCCAAGTTTTGTTGAATATAGGCTTCTGTAGTAGGATTTGATGGTTTTTTTTTATTTCCTCAGATTCTGTTGTTATGTCTCCCTTTTCGTTTCTGATTTTGTTAATTTGGATATACTCTTTGTGCCCTCTGGTTAGTCTGGCTAAGGATTTATCTATCTTGTTGATTTTCTCAAAGAACCAGTTTCTGGTTTTGTTGACTCTTTGTATAGTTCTCTTTTGTTTCTATTTGGTTGATTTCAGCCCTGAGTTTGATTATTTCCTGTTGCCTATTCCTTTTGAGTGTATTTGCTTCTTTTTGTTCTAGTGCTTTTAGATTTGCTGTGGAGCTGCTAATGTATACTCTGTCCAGTTTCATTTTGGAGACACTCAAAGCTATGAGTTTTCCTCTTAGCACTGCTTTCATTGTGTCCCATAAGTTTGGGTATATTGTGCCTTCATTTTCATTGAATTCTAAAAATTCTTTAATTTGTTTCTTTATTTCTTTTTTGACCAAGTTATCAGTGAGTATAGTGTTGTTCAATTTCCAAACGGCTTATTTGTTGTTTTGATTGTTATTGAAGACCAGTCTTTGTCACTGAAGAGTGTTTCCAGTGTGCAGCAAAATGCTGGGTTCTCTTTACATATCCAGTCTGTTAGTCTTTTTATTGGGGAATTGATCCCACTAAAATTAAGAGATATTAAGGAAGAGGGATTATTGTTTCCCATTGTTTTTGTTGTTAGAGGTAGAATTATGTTTGCATGTCTTGCTCCTTTTGAGTTTGTTGTAAGGAGATTACTTTCTTGCTTTTTCTAGGGTGTAGTTTCCTTTCCTGTGTTAGAGCTTTCCATCTATTATCCTTTGTGGGACTGCATTTGTGAAACACATTGTGTAAATCTGATTTTATCATTGAATATCTTTTTTTTCCAACTAGGATATAGTAGCCTGGGCTGGCATTTGTGTTTTCTTAGGGTCTGTATGACACATTCTTAGGATCTTCTGGCTTTCATAATCTCATAATGGGTCAATCGTTAGGGTGATGAGGAGGCAGAATCCTTCTAGGAGTGCTGGACCTTAGTAAACAAACAGATTCAGCAGCCGATGACTAAGTGGAACTGGCTACATTAAAGAACCAGTGGGTTCTGTTTAAGAGGAATATCCAGCTCTCATACATAAAGATTTAGGGGAGAGGTTAGACAGAGTCCATAGGAGAATCATCATCAAAGAGAGAAGGAGAAAATAAAGTGATTGTGGCTAATGAAAGGATGTTTCACTTTGAAAGGTAGAGATGGGGATAAAAGTAAGGGTGGCAGTGTATGAAGCCAAGGGTTGTAGTTCAAATCTGGACAAGAATGTTAGGAGAAATTCTTATTACAGATCCAGTCTAACCTGGTAACAGTGATCAATTTCAAATCCAGAGAAATATAGCAACAAATGAAGCTAGGAAAAGCAACAGGGAGTTACAGAACCTGGGTAGACGATATCAGGAGAAAATAATGGACTAATGAAAAGAATTCTCAACTGGGGTGAAAGGAATGAAGATTCCTTGCAGCCCAAGCTCCTCCACAGCATTCAAAGCACCTTCTTGCAGATATATCAGGGACAGATGGAGTTGTTGTAAGTTAAGAACCACTAAGAGGGCTTAAATAGGGATATTCCTATTCAGTAATAAGGGGGAGGTTCATCTGGTTATTTTAAGGGAGGCAGGTTCAGTAATTAGAACATTTAAAAGATGAATAAAAACTTAAATATGTGGATAATAGTTGGAAAAGGAGTAATGGTTAGGGGCAAAGTGGGAGGAAACAAAAGCCTATCTGAAGTGGAAGTCTTGTCATTGAATGTCATTGAATTTGATGACTTTTCCCTATATTTCAGGCCCCATCTTGAGCCAGTTTGCATTTATTGGTGCAGAAGCAGCATTGTTCCTGAAGAAGAGCAGACATCCCATCTTTCAGAGGTAGTCTGGATATCTTATCCTCTTTAATTTTGGGATACCGTGACAGCCAATGAATCAAGTTGGTCTTGAAAGGCATTAAGATGATCTGAGATTTCTTTAAGGTTACCTGAGGCCTGGTGAGACAGAGAGGTTAGCTGATGTAAAGAAATCTTACTACAGCTGTTTTACTTCTGAAAAATACCCAAGAGTAGTAAGTAGAAGAATGAGTTAGATAACCCATTAACTCCTTTACAGAGGTCACACAAACTGCTTTAAGAGTTGTGTGAGCATGTTTCTCTTTTTAACTGTTTCGATCTGACAAAGGGGTGATTAAGAAAGGGTAACAGATAAATTGCTTTAAAGTAGGGGCTGCAATAGCAATAGATGGCAAAGATCTGGAACATATGAGAATAATTTGGTGATAATATGTATTCTTAGAGCATGCTATGCAAATGAGGTGATATCTGTATCACACAGAAAGTAAGACAGTAAGTACTGTATCGTAAGTACTACTCCAATACCTACTGAAAGTTTAGTTAAGAAAACCAGGGCTAGAGAGATGGCTTAGCAATTAAGAGCACTGATTGTTCTTTCCAAGGTCCTGAGTTAAATTCCTAGCAACGAGATGGTAGCTTATAAACATCTGTAATGGGATCTGATGCCCTCTTTTGGTGAGTGTGAAGACAGCTAAAGTGTATTCATACACATAAAACAAATAAATATTAAAAAAAGAATATAACCAAGGAAATTTTGTCTTTATTAGAGGAAGATAATAGACAAGAAAACCATCTAAAGAACTCTGGTAAACTTTTTGTAGGTGTTAGCAAGATTGATGAATTTTGCCACTGTAGGGATTACAAAATATAAGACCATTGGTTTGGCAGAAAAGCTGAGATGTTTTTCCTTTAGTCACTATAAATTCAGAATCAACCATTGGGTTTTCTTTATTACAATGCTGTAGGGAACACTGAAAGATGAAGTTAATGAGAAAAAATTAACACAATGATTAACTTAAATATTGTTTAATAAAATTAAATATTGTTACACAACTGGTTAGACTTGTAGAAGGATAAAGTGAGTTTGTGATCAGCTGTTTGTTGCACCAAACTCTCTCATAAGGAACCTGGGAGTTTTGAAAAAAGAACTCAGTTAAAGTCAGAATCTTAATTGACAATTTAAAGAAAAAATATAATTGTATTGAGCCATTTTATGACTGTCTAGCAACATTCCAAGGATACTACTTGTGTATCCTGAATAATTTCCCAAACCTGTGAGTTTGATGACAGAATATCTGAAGCCTCTTTAATCAGAGAACAGGGTAGTTAGAGTATGGAAAGAAATGTTACATCTGTTAGGAGTCCTATTCCAAATACAGTGTTTCATAGCTGGTAAACACAGCTTTGAGATTTTGCCTCAGTATTTATGACAATAGACCCAATTTCTCAACTGTGGATGGACACTACAGTACTGACAAAAGCTAATGAAGGTCTTATACTTTGTCTGGGATGGATGTAAAGAGAATATATATCAGAAGAAGAATCTTTAGTGAGAAATAGTCCAGATAGCACTTCATATGGCTAAGCATTTCTGAAGACCACAGTTCTTTGAACTACTAAAAAAACACACTGATTATCTTTTTTTTGTTGTTGTTCTTTTTTTTTCGGAGCTGGGGACCAAACCCAGGGCCTTGCGCTTCCTAGGCAAGTGCTCTACCACTGAGCTAAATCCCCAAACCCCACACTGATTATCTTAATCTCAGTTATAGTTCTAGAATTTTAAATTTAAAAATTCATATAATTTTGCCAAGAAAATATTCAGTACCATCAGCCATCCCTATTTATTTTAACAATGTGTTTATACTGATGTGTAGGATGATGTCATTATGCAGGTGAAGGCAGGTACAGGATAGAATGAGGTCTGTCATTGGACAAGAAGGAAGGGTGGGCAGGAGAAAAGTTTTAGAGAAGACTGGAGAGAAGAAGAGAGTAGCCTAGAGAACATGGAGGCGGATGTTAATATTTCTCTCTGCACATTTACAGGTTATTATGAATATTTTTAAGGGATGGGTATATACAGGATTTCACGTATCTAGATGAGTCAACTGTATGTTATCTAGGTGGGTTATTATAACTTGTCAATTGGATCAGAAGTTATTGTGTTGTGTGTTCTTTCATGTGGGAATTTAATTGAGTTCAAGTGAGTGTGTGGTGGTTGGACACACTGTGCCACCATGGAATTGCGATCAGTATGTCTGGCTTGGTGGCAACCTGCCTTGGAAACGAGATGGTAAAAACATTGTTGCCAGGCTCAGAGAGTAGGGATGGGCAGTGTGATATGGAATGGAGTTTAGTGGGTGAGACGCTTTGTTGCCTGAGATGAAAATATCCAACAGATGCCATGTGGCACTATGGTGCCAGAACTAGTGTCGATTAAAAAGAAACCTTTTATTAATTTTACCACAATACTGATGAAACATAGTTTTGTCTTTATCATTTTGCTTTAAAATTTTACTAAGTTTAAAGTAAATAACTAAAATCCTCTACTAAATTTTTGTTCACTTTCTCTGCAATTGAAAAGAATAAGAACTAAAATCCACATGTATACTTTTAATGTGTAAAAATTATTGTTGATCTAAAGGATAGAGAGTTACATATCCAAGAATGTTTCTGATTCACATTTGGTCTACTCTATTTTATTTTACTTATTCTTCTCTCATATATTACATCCAGATCACAGTTCTCTTTTCTCCCTCCTCCCATACTACCTACCTTCAGCCTCTCCTCTTTCCTTGATCTACTCCCCCTGTTTCCCTTCAGAAAATATAAGGTTCCCCAGTCATATCTGAGTGCATAACAAATTCCAATAAGACTAGGCATTAAATTTAAAAGTTCTATTCATATAATGTATAAGTAAATGAAAATCTTTTACATTGGTATTAGTCTAAGTAATTCATTTTATGTATAGTAATAAGATAACTCTAATATTTTATGATTTATTAAGATCAAATTTTAGTAAATTAGATCTGTCTTATTTCACAGATGAGAAAGAATAAACAAAGAAAGTATCTTTTATGATGACAGCATCTCATCTATTCTTTTGTAAAAGACAATACTATACCACATTAAATAAATGTTTGGGGTGTGTGTGTGTGTGTGTGTGTGTGTGTGTGTGTGTGTGTGTGTGTGTTTACTATGAACAAAAATGAAAGTAGACAAGTTAAAGAAGGAACTAAACTGAAGCTATTTTGTTTAAAACTTCTATTTTAAATATGGGTCAGATAAAGTTTAAGTTCCCAATAGCTCCCTAGGTAACTGGCATCCTGCTTGTCAAAGAAACATGTACATGGTTGGGTAAGTTGATTGGCAAATCAAGACATGAATGTTTAGCAAGTCACCCTACCACAGTTGAGTAAACCAACCAATGAGAACAGGATAAGTACACCACGTAGGGAAACGTTTCTAGGAAAATCTCCTGTCCCTGAATATTGACTGGTGGGAAAATGTGACTGTAACTTAACACAAATGTTTCTAGTTTTTAGACTTAAAAGCTCTGTAACGTTCTGGTTTGCTCTCCTCTTTCCTGTCAGAATCAGGGGTTCAACCTAACCCAGAGTAGGAGTTTGAGAAGGCAACATACTATCCAGAGTCAGCATATTGGCTTAAACACCACACGAAAAATTGCTAACATAACTTAATGTGCTCCACTTTCATAGAGAAGGGCCTCATCAGTGAGAAGAATAGCTGAGAGAATATCAGGGGATATCAGGTTTAGAAGTTTTGGTTGATAATACCTGAAGCATTGAAAGGAAAGAATAAAGGGAGAAGAGGACTGAAGACTAGAGAGGAAATTTAAAGGTGGGGAACTTCAGACCATTCGCCAATTAGGCTAGCGAAATCATTTAAACAGGTGAAGATTTGAAAGTAGAAAATATCTAATTGAGGCCAGGAGTGACTCTCTCTGATACTGTGGACAGATCTGAGTAGATAGCCATATAGGAGTAGTGAGTCTGAGGTCAGTAGGACCCAGTATTTTGATCTTTGATATCTTGAATGCCAAAGTGGTGTCCTTGGGCACAGACAATTTGGAATTCATCTCAGAAGAAAGTTTCCAAAGTCTTCGCCTAGTTTGAGCAGCAGCCTGAGGAGAAACAAGCCTGATTTGCAGAATAGGTGAGCTCCCCTGCAGTTTCAGCATGGAGCAGGCAGATGCCAGCAGAGTTTGGTAGGTATATCCCCACCAGGAGCTTTCACAGGTATTATGAGGCAAGTCAACCTTCCTGTCTGGATTCTTTCAGTCCACACGTTAATGTTAGTTCACCAACCATTCAAATGATACACTGAAAGGATCCAGCAAGCCTTTCTTAAAGTTAAACAGAAAAAAACAAACAAAAGAACCCTATCCAACCAAATAGTAAAAAACATAAGCTTAGCTGAGAAGATCAGTCATTTGAATCACCATCTCTTAAGTGTTTGTCCACTTATAAAAATCATACTAAGCCTTAAAAGCAGATTTCCTTTTTAATGATTGCAGTTTCGTGTTTTAAGTTAATAAATTTATAAAAAAATGAATTAATAATTTATTGTAGGAGAATTGAATCTTTCAATTTATTTATTTTTGTTTTTATGAATGTTTTGCCTGCATTTATATATGTGTTCCATGTGCATATAGCTCCTTTGGAGGCAGAAGAGGGCATCAGATCCCTGCAACTGGTGTAGAGATAAATGGTTCTGAGATGCCATGAGTGTGCTGGGAATCAAATTGGGTCCTCATAAAGAACAGCCAGGTTTTTGGTTTTGTTTTGTTTTGTTTTGTTTTGTTTTGTTTTGTTTTGTTTTGTTTTTTAACAGATAAGCCATTTCTCCAACCCTTATTGTAGAATTTAATTATATAGAAATCCCTATGTAAGGGTCCATGATTCACTGAAGAATGACATCTGAACTCAAATGGTATGTAAATACAAAGAGTATTTTATTTTGAAGAAGCCCAGCTTGCTGGGGTCTCCCATTACCAAGATAGAGAAAAAGACCACCAAGTGAGCTTGCAGGCTTGATTCAAAGCACTTTGGAAGTCCAGAGTATATGAGCTTTATCTTACCCTATCTCTAAGCATTCCAGAACCATTATCAGGGTGTGAGATCTTGGAGCCTGGGGTTTTTTCTTGCCCAGTCTTGCCTGGACTTGCCCAGTTCTTAGGCTTAGTCGCCTTAATGGCCAATTTGAAATCTGTCATGGAATCAGCCTAGCCTTCTCATCTACAAAGTACTAAGAGGAGAATCTTTCATATATGTATCAAAAGTGCTTAGCTGAATTATAAAAACAAACAAACAAAAATCCCAAAACAACCTTGAGTACTAATAGACTGTAGAATTGAAAGTCCACAAACATCTGGCCAGTTTTGTCCCAATAGTATGTTTTGAATTTTGAGGACATATACTCTTGGTTAAAGGTGAAAGAAAAAAATTCTATATCTTAGCAACTTATTGTATTATTAAAGCCAGATATTCATCAGGGTTTTGCAATACTACTCGCAGGTAAATGTTTGAAAACATGGTGAAATCACCAGCAAACAGCCACATTTCCCTAAGGGTACTTGGCTATTCTGATCCATTTGGTGACTGGGAATTTTTACTTTGCTCCCAGCACTAGGACAAGACGGTAGAAAAGAGAAACTAAATGGCATTGTTGGAATGGTTCTGGGTATGAGTAACAGATTGTAGTCTTGCTGTGCTTGGAACATGGTCTCCTTCTAAAACCATTTGCTGTTTGATCAAGTTCAGCATCTGTTCATGATAAAAATTGGACAGAATGCCAGCAATACACGTATCCCCACAAAAATGCTACTTATGAAGTTAAGATTATAATTAATGTTATAATATTAAAATATTTTTCCAAATAAGAAAACAATAAAGGTATCCAATTTTGCCATTTCTAATTTAATATTATTGAGTAGGCCTAACTCACAATATGTCAGTTAAGTGAAAAGAAAGAAGAGAGCTATAAGAATAGGAAAAGAGATACAATTCAATTGTTCTCTTTTTTATCTATTTCATTCTTTCCTTCTCCTCCTTCCTTGCTTTTCTTTCTTCCTTTTTTCCTTCTTTCTTTCTTTCCTTCTTTCTTTCTTTCCTTTCTTTCTGTTTGTCTGTCTGCTTGTCTTTCCCTTCCTTCCTTCCTTCCTTCCTTCCTTCCTTCCTTCCTTCCTTCCTTCCTTCCTGTCTGCCTATCTTTGAGACAGGCTCTTTTTATGAAGAACTGGCAGAGTTGTTATAAAGTATTCCAAGCCACTGTTAAACTCATCTCAACCATCCTACCTCAGACACATGAGTGAGTACTGAGATTATAAGAATATATCACCACACCCACTTCAATTTTTAACTCAAAAACCAGAAGTTCGTATATGTGATGTTGTTTTGAGTACTTATGTGGTATACATATATAGAGAGTATAGTGTGCCTGTGTGTGTGTGTGTGTGTGTGTGTGTGTGTGTGTGTGTGTGTGTGTGTGTGTGTGTGTGTGTGTGTGGTGCATGTGCATGTGTTTTGGGTATGGGGGCTCAGGTGCCTGTGCACTGAGATTGAGGCTCAGGAAACACATCATGAATCACTCTCTGCCCTGTTCCTCTGAGACATGGGCTTTCCCCCAAACTTAAACTACTCTAGCAAGCAGCAAGCCTCACTAATCCTCTTGTGTCTGCCCTCCACAGTACTGCCACTACAAGGTCATGCATGTTGTCATGCCTTTCTTTTTTATTTAGGCAATCAATATTGAACTCAGGTCCTCATTCTTGCATAGTAAGTGCCCTTATCACTGGACCAAGAGTCCAGCTCTTCACTAAAAGCAAAACAAAACACAGAAACAAAACGAAAGTCCACCAAAACAGAAACAAATAGGGGTGGGGGGAAGATGGCAAATCTTTCCTATAATGGCTTTGAACGCCTGGGCTTAAGTGATCGTATAACTTCCACCTGCCGAAGTTGCTAGGACACCAGACATGTGCCACAAAATTGTCCTTTGTTATACATCTACTTTAAATCTATAAAAAAATGGGGTGAACATAGGGGCAACCACACTATTTTGGAAATAAATACACAGATTTAACAGGCAAACAGCAGCAAGGTCAAAATATCAATATAAGGTCAATATATTTATATGCAAGCACAACCGTTTAGAGTTACATGAAATATAAATTTTATTATATTTTAGTTTCCATTTCTATTGATACAATTTTTTTAAAAAAGCAAAAGAAACTTACAGAAGAAAGGGTTCATTTTACTTATCCTAATCGTCCACTGAGGGAAGCCAAGGCAGGAATTCAGTGCAGGTCTGAATGTAAAAGGTAGGGACTCAAACCAGGCCATTGAGGAGTGCTGCTTATTGATATACCCTCTGGTTTGCTCAGCCTACTTTCTTATACATCTCAAGATCAACTGCCTTGCCCAGGGATGCCACAGCCCACAGTAGCCTGGGTGTTCCTACAGCAATGGTCAATCAAAATTATTCTCTGGCCTTGCCCACAAGCAAATCTGACCAGGGTGTTTTCTCATTATAAGTTTTTCTTCTCAGATGTCTCTAGTTTGGGTATACCAAAATATACCAAGCAAAAAATTTAAGGAAATATATTAAGATCACCACTTAGAAAACTATTAAGCATTTAAGGTAATATAGTATATTTATTTGTTGTGACTCCCATAATGAAAAACCATGAACTTGCTGACTCAAAGCACAGTAATTTGTTTCTTGCAATGTTACCGTTATAAATGGCTTGTGACCTCCTAATAAATATCTTCCCTACTTGGCTATGTACAAGTTTAGAGCATAGTCATATTAGATTAGAGCCACTCTAATAATTTGATTTTAAGGTTGTTACCTCTTTAAATATAATTATATCCCGAGGATGTTAATTTGTAAATTTTTAGATGATACACTTTAGGTCATACAATTCTGTGAAACAAGAATGGAAATAAAAAATAATAAAACAAATATGAGCTTTTGGAGCCTATGAAGAGAGGTGCAGGGTGTATAATATAACTGAGCTCAGCCCTTGTTTATCCATGAGAAAAAGACATCAAAAACCTGAGGGGCTAATTAAACTTGTTTGAAGTGATGATACAACTAACTTCTATAATATGTATTAATGATGATACTACTAGAGCTCAATAAAATATTTTACTTTTAGTGTCACAGAAATAGAAAAATAACATTTTTCCAGTTCTCCACAAACAGGTCACAGTAAACATAGAAAATTTATTACAGCATCAAATTTGTATTTGATGAAATGAATTACTAAATCTTACCAACTAAATATTGATTTGAGGGAATAAAAATGGTCAAAATCGTATTTCATAAGATTGTATTCATTTTGGGAACCCCTTAATGTAACTAGCTGGCAAGACAGAACATGGAATATTCCACAAAGGAGAATATAGCCACTCGCAAACAGTAGCATGAAATTAAGTGGGCATAGATTCTTGAGATATTAAAACATGCCTTGAAAAGACAGATCTAAGAATAGTGGGGGGAAGGACAGAAATTAAGATTCAAATATTGTTTGATGAAGATGATCAAGAAGTAAGTTTGAAGAAGCCAATGAATTAGATATATATTTGCTATGGCTATTAGGAGGAAGAGAATGTCTTGAGGGGTGTATGGGAATTAAACCAACAAAAATATATGAAATCCCTTAATAGCTTAGCATTCATTCTTTTGCATACTAACTAGAAGTAAAGACACTTGCAATAAAACTCCTCCTGTGACAATTTTGTGATAAAAGATTAAAAAAAATGCCAAAGGTATTCTAAATTACCTCTCCCCAGACAAAACTAAAGTTATAAATCAAATACAATAAAATTCACTAAAAATGAGCACAAGCAAAATGTGTGTGTTTTGAGTGCTCTGACTTGGATGGATAGCATTCTCAGGTGACACCCATGCACAGCATGCCTGTTTTACAAATGATAGGAAAGCCAAGAAACATCCAGTGAACACACTCACATTCCTTTGAAAACCTAACAGCAGAAATAGCATCAAATTTCTTCTGTCGTAATGCCTTATAATTCATTCAGTAAAAATAAGTCAGAGAAAGAGATTAGAAAGAAGTTGGGATTCACCTTACAAAATGCATGTAGCACTCTACCTTTGGACCCGCACACTTAATATGGCTTGTGTGCAAAATATGCTTATCCTCCACCAACGCTCCTCAAATTGTGACCCTATCTCACATATGCTCAAAGCATAGAATTTTGTTTTATGAAACATGTTCCCATAAAACATTAGGTATAATTTTTTAAATATGAATTTTTCTTAAAGGTGAGAAACAAAAGAGTTCTCTGCCTCAAATCCAAAAGGCAAACATGGCATTAGCCCAATGTATATTTTTGTTCACAAATGAGAAAAATGAAAGACATATATAATTTACTATTTAATAATAATAATTCTGAAATCCTGACAAAAACCATTGAAAATTCTTGGAATAATACTGAAAGTCAGAATATGATTAATTCTGATTCTTTTTCTTTCCTGTTTGCACTTGCTTCTCCTCCCCCATAGTCTTCACCTTTTCAAGTTAGTTGAGTTTTACTGTTGATTCTGTCAGATTGACTTCTGCCAATGGAATATTGGCAGAGGACCTGAATGGCTCTTTTCATTCTAGGTTATCTTTGTATTGAACATATCAATTAATATATTTACTTATTAATTATAGTGATTTCTTCTTACAAAGTCTTTGGAAGCAGAGAGGAAGAAGTGAGAAGTAGTTTTCAGTAGATATGGAATTGAAAATATACAAGATAAACTTAGATTAACTCATGTACATAGTAAGGCTAGTAAATCCCTGAGTACCTACTGGGGAAACTTGAAGAATACCATCTGACAAAGCCCTTTGTTGTCTAGTCACCACAAAGAACATAAGGATTGAAGTTGTAGATGTACTAATATACAGCCATTCCAGAAAGAACAGGGGTTCATTAGGAACTTGTTGGAACTCCTTCATTAGTTCTGAAACCTGGTTGATAAACCCGAAACTCCACAGTTCTCTAGTTTTCAAGGAAGGTGTTTTTGCTTGATTGTTTCATTTTCAGTAAATGAATAAAAACTTATACATCCAAGAGATGAATACAACTAGACAATTAGAACTGTGGAGTCTCGAATGAAATGATGCCGTTAAACATCATCACTAAAGGGGAGGCTAGTGAAGAGTTTTCTAGTTTCATGCTTAAATTTTTATTTTCTTCAATATGTACTTTATGCATTTTATAAAGTGTGGATCAGGCTGACATTTCAGCCTTCTAATCTATTCTACAGTTAGACCTTTTGTTCCATTCAGCATGATTCAGTAGGATGTTCACATTTCTCATGAATTATTCTTGCAAACAAAAACCAGAATATAACCTAATTTCTCAGTCATATTATTTTCTAATGGAAAATATCAACTCAAGTGAGGCACTGTAAGAATAAAATCACACAAATCAAGAACTGAAGAGTATGAAATAGCAATCTACTATTTTCAAATAGAAGATAAGGGAGCAATATTAAAATAGACAAAGGACCAAACAAATTACTATGTCAGAGACTTTCAATGGAAATAAGTACAAGAGAATAGTCCAATCATTTAAACTTATTTCCAGAGCTGACACAAGATGGCTCAGTGGGTAAAGGCACTTGCCACCAAAACTCATGACCTGATTCCATCTTCATATTCTCGCATAAAAGGAGGAGAGAAATAAACCCATAAATTTGCACCCTGACCTTCACAGATTCAAATGTGGCATGCAGGTGACCGTCCATCAATAAATAATAAATAAATATAACATGTTATACATATCAGCTCACCTTATAATCAAGGCTGTAAGAAACACCTTGCTCAGTGTGATTATAGATGATAGGTAAATGCTCCTTACTAGCTGTGGTTACTTACCCAAACTGAATATTATTAAGCTCTAAAATGGTTACTGAGACAAAGTCTTGGATTTTTATGAAAATAGATTGTGATGGTTAAATTTCGCCATCAGATTGAATAGACTTAGAATTACCTGGAAGATATAACTTGGAGCATGTCTGTGGGGATTGTTTGCAGAGACAGGAAAACACACTGGGAATGTGGACTGGAGCCCTAGATCAGAGAAAAACAGAAGAAACAACCTGAGTACCATCATCCTTCTCCCCTTGTTAAGTGACTGGGTACAGCATTGAACGACCTTTATGCCCCCTGCTTTTGTCAGGTACTTTGTCTGAGCAATGAGTAAAGCAACTATTACACAGGTTTGTAAATGAAAGAGTTTATGATCATGTAAATTTTTATTGACTCCAACCTTGAAATTTTTGTCCCATCACAGAGCATTTCTGAGCCTCAATGTTTTTTTCCTGATAAATGGGGAGTATGTTTCACTTGACATTTTTGATTTAAAGAGGATCACACGAAGTAATTCATTTATTAATGTGTGAGGCACTCATTGTAGCATCTTTGAAAATGAAATGAAGTATGTGAAAATGAGTGGAGAAAAGACTGCTCCTAGTTTTAAAGGCGATAACCACGGAGGTTAATAAGAAGAGGTGAATTTTCCAGGAAGACCAGAATTGATCTCTTTCCACCGTAACAACTGATTGGGTTCGTTTGGTTATTTTAAACACTTACTTATATTGCAGCTTGCTTGCATGGTGGGAGGGGTAAAAACGAATAGAGAGGAGGAGAGTTACCCCATAAATAAAATAGACTGGGTATATACTGTGAGGTATGCTAGCATGCCCCTTGGGTACAGATTTAAATGGGACCTCTTGATAAGGATGGGACCAGCATCCCTCCTGTGCCATTTAAAGATGCCTCTTTGGCTGAGAATGAAGAGCATATAACCTTGTTCTTAAGCCTTTCATTATTTTTTCTCCCCTCAAATGTAGCTTTGGACCTTTCTTAAGTAATTATGATGAAAATAGAGATAAGACTATTTAAACGAGAACGTAGAAAAAAATACTTCTTGTGAAGTAAGCAGAATTAAATGTGGTCTTATGAAAATCCATTAAATATAAATTCCTCACAAATGAAGAAGTCTTTGCACATTTTTTCTTAACTATCAACCTCCATAGCTACTTAAGCTGTAAATATTCCTTACTATAGTTAAATGTCCATAAATTTCTGCCCGTCAATATTCAATGCTTCTCTCTCTTGAACCACCTTTAAACAATATAACTTTACAATTATGTCTTTGCATTTACATATTTTTAGTATGTTTTCGTAGATTAAGAGGAGAAAGTTCATTCCTTTGTTTTTTACAAGTTGAACATTACAGCACATCCATGGATCACCATTCTGCCTTTTATTTCCTGAATAGAAGAAATGCCAGTAGCACATTGAGCCCTAGTTAACTAAAACGGGACTGTCAATCCAGGCATCACAGTCTTTTCTGTAGAGGACATCTGCGACCTGCTGCCTCCAGGATTCCTTCTGACTTCAGCAGCCTGAGGATTAGACACATGCGCAGGGTTGGTCTCTTTGTGTGTGCACCAGGAAGGGCTTCGATTTACACTTCCCAACAGGGCAAAGACCGGGAAAGGCCACGTGTGCCTAGAACTAAAAATGTATTATAGACACCGTCTCTGAAATAAACAATTGTCTCACTCCTCTTTGCCTTTTGCGAACCTGTGAAGTCCCCCCACTGCTCTGTCCACACTGTCCAGTTTGGGAAAGCTAGGTTAACAGCGGTGGAATGAGGAGCCTTGTCCTTAGGAATCCACGCCTGGGCGAATGGTGCCAGCACAGGGCTACGGTGGGAGCCATATCCTAGGCGCGGGTGGCAGGCGGAGCTCCTTGCCTAAGAAGAGAGTGATGGAGTGCATCTTGCCAGCATCCTCCAGCCCTGCCACCCCGCGGGCAAGGGGGAGGGAGCCGATCGGGCGCAACGGCCCGCCCCGCCGTCCCTCCCCCTCCTCCGCGCCGGGGAGCCGCGATGGTGCGCTCTGGCCAGCTGTGCGCCGCCGAGTGAGGCGCCAGCCTGTGGGTGCTGCCGGGGGCGGCGGCGCGGAGGGGGGCACAGCTGGCGGCGGCGCGGGTCGCTGTGCTCCGCTTGTGGCCAGGGGCGAAGGTGACGACGGGTCGCGAGGTGCTGGTGCTGCTGAGCAGTTCCGGGCCCGGATCCCCTGCCTCCGTGTGTGGCGGCCCAGCTATCGACCCCGGGTCCGCGCCAGCAGGAGCCTGGGGAGAAATCAGCGGCGGCGCGACTGCTGGCGGCGGCCGGCTGGATGCGAGACCTGCGTGGACCGGGCGGCGGACAGCGGTTGTCGACTCCGGGGAGCCGATCGCCCAGCAGAGGAGCCCGACCGCGCTGGCCATGGCCTCCAACTTTAACGACATAGTCAAGCAGGGATACGTGAAAATCCGCAGCAGGAAGCTAGGGGTGAGTGGTTAACTCGGCTTTCTCCTTCTTCTCTGCTCCTGCGGCCAGGAGGGCTGCTGGGGATGGGGGCGGGGAGAGGTGACCCGCGCGGGTTCTAGGGCAGCTGGCCTTGCCCAGATAGTCCGCTTGTTGCTTGACCCGACCAGCGCTTGGTACCTGCCTGAGATACTCTGCACACGGAGGTGTAGGCTCTGGAGCGACTAGGTCCCTATCCTCAAGTGCGCTGGGCTCATGGTGACCACAGCGAGAAGTCCAACAGAACACAGGGATTGTCAGTTCCAAAGATATATGAGCCGTGGAGATTTATTACATTCGGTGCAACCTACAACCATTTCTCTCAAAAGTGTGTGACTCTGGGGAGAACTGCTGTGTGCTGACAGCAGGTGTAAAAGGTGTATTTCTCTGTGCGTTCATATTCACCATTTTCTGGTCTTCTTTCTCCAAGCCAGTTTCGAAATTCTCCTTTGATACCTCATCAGCGCAGCGCATTCCTTTTGGCTACAGCAGGGACTTTAACGTGTCCTTAATAGTTGCCCACAGTCTGGCTGTCTCGCCCGCTGTTTTCCCGGACATGTGTATTGGTCCCAGGGTGTAGGCAAGTGTGCGTTGGTGTATTCGCTCGCCCACCCTTGCGGAAAAGTCCGTGGAGGCAAAGTTTATAAGAATCTTACTTTTTTCTTGAGAGATGTTTGGTCTGACTTGGGAGATAACAGTATAGACCTATGCCAGGAGGTGAAAGGAAAGACAAAACTTTGGTGATTCGATCGGTATTTTAAAGGGACTGTCCTGAAAAGACCTGGGATATAGATGGAATGAACAGGAAACGATGGGCGGACACCTAGGGAGGAGCTGTTCAGATCTGACAGATATGAATGAGAGCGGACTAACTTGCAGGAGGCATCCCCAAGTCCACAACTGAGCACAGTGGCAAGCCCAGGCTCACCTGGCCACAGGAGGAAAGGAAAATTCATTCAATGTACAAGAGACTGCAGGTTTGCCTATTGTCTCTGCTCTGCTAAGTTCACAAGTAGCTACCCTGAGACTTTCTAGAATCCTGGTTTGGAGGTGGAAAGTTCCAGGATTTCTTTACCGGATGAGCGAACTCTGCAACTTGTAAAAAGGAAAGGAATGAAGGGGAGGATGGTGGTGGTAAATTTATGCATAGAAGGGGGATCTTAGATTTGCAAATAATAGCTATATGCCTTTGGGTCTTGAAGAAAGGTATAAAGGAACCAGGAAAAGAAGGGAGAGGATCCTAGAATTCTGAAATGGTTTATGAACCTTTAGCTGGAGCAAGTGATGGAATGGAGGCAGCAAGCTGCCCCTTATGCTGCCTCTGCTGGCATTCTCACTGAAGGCAGACAGGACAAAAAGAACACAGGGATTCCTTCTCAAATTTAAGCAGATTACTAAATCCAGGATGCTTAACAAGCAAGAAATGAAACCTAGGTAGGACAACAAAGTTAACATCCCTAGTTCCCATCCCCCATGCTAGCTCCCCACCTGCTCAAGGGAGGGAGGGACAAGGTTTGAAAGGCTTTTCTTGGAAGATCATGCTTCATTTTCCCTCCTAGAGATAGGGGCTGACCAGGTGAAAACCAGTAGTTATACAAGGAGCCAGTTGCTCTTCACAGAGATCCTATCTGTGAACCCCACAGCTGTCAGCCAAGAAATGCTAGATAAATAGAAGTCCTGATGGACTGGAGTCTACTTTCCTTAGCCTTTGACTTCCTCTACTCTAACATGGCTCTTGGTGCTTACCTGTCTCTTCATTCCTGTTAAATTCAAGTTTTATCTGAGTCTCCCAAATGTATAAACTAATGGAAGAATTAAGACCCCTTCCCTATCTCAGTAAAATTTATTTCTTCTCTCAGTCAAGAAAAATGGAGCTGGTAACCAGAGATTCCCCTCCATAGAAGGTTTTCTAGGGATTATCCCCTTCCTCCATTTATGATATCTAGGATTCCATACTATAAAACCTAGATATGTAGCCTAGTTACACCATAAAGTCTATAGAAAGACCACCAACTCCATCTCGGTTAAGTATGCACTAAAGGCCTGTGAAGTGTCTCTCTAGAACACCATTTTCATCAAAACATGTGTGCTCATGAATATTTAGAGCAAACTATTCTTTTGCTAAACCAACTACTTAAACTTTCTTTTAAAGGACAGACTTCTTTAAAAACATTAAAAGTGAAACTATGTACAAACTATTTTTATCTTCTTCTCTGTTTGGAGAATGTGAACTTTAACATCTAATGTTTGAAACCTTTTAAATATTACTAACCATTTTAGAAGACATAACTTATTAAAGAAACTTCATAATATATATTTATGATCAGGAAGGATAGTCTTACATTCAAAAGAATAAATTGAAGTGGCAAAGCTTGATATTGATAATTCTGTGACAGTTTATAGCCAGGTCCCATGAGAGTAAAACCCTAAGTAATGAATACAGTGCATGCACTTAAGAATTTAAACATAATGTCATGCCAAAAGTCTTAGAAATTAAAGATTGGATACTCATTAATACTTATTTTCACAATTAATGGTTTATATTTCTAATTTATGGACTCAAAACTATACAGTCTTCCAAGCAAACAATTTGAAATTCTAGTGATTATATATATATATATTGCTTCTTATGTGGCTTTTAATGAGCACTTTATTTCAACCTACAAATAATTATAATTGAATTTGTGCTATTTGATAAATTATAAGAAGTCATACATTCAGGAATCAAATCTTATAAAATCCTTTTGAAAACTAGTCACAGTAGATGGCTAGTTGCATACTGCATTTCTGTGGCATAAGAACACATTTCTTGATGAAATATTTTATTACACCCCCTTCTTCCTCTAAATGAGGCCATAGCACTAAGTTAAGGGTAAATTAAAGTGTTTTTTGCTCTCTGGGTATGTTGGTTCCAGGTTATAGTTGCTGGATGTCTTTCCCCATGTTTTTTAGTAGATAGTCTACTAATTTGGACAATCACTTATAAAGAAACATCGAGTCAGCTTTGAGATTTGTCTTGACTCATCAACAATCTTTTTTTCCACTTAGAAATATTTTATTATTATTATTATTATTATTAATCAATCATTGCCATTTTAATTTTGTGAAGGTGCTTTTGTATTAGTCTCAAACTAATATTATAACTGAGGATGATCTTGAACTTCTGATACTGCAGCCTCCACCTCCAGAGTGCTAGAATTACTAGCATGTACTGCTATGTAATGCTCAGGGTTCAGGGGTCGGGGATATCAAGCTAGAATTTTGCTAATTGAGTTACATTACCAAAACACAAACATTTATTTTCAGAAAAAAATATGAGCAACCTTCACCATGTTTCTTTTAAAGTGTCTGTTAAAGCACTGAATTTTATAGGTAAAATTTATAAATGTGAATTTGGAAATAATGTAAATTGTAGAACTTTATTTAAATTCTGTACAAACGTCATTGTTTTATGAATATGTGCGTGTGATATTTCACCACACTTCCATATCCTCATGAATGTGTGTGTCTGATCTTTGACAACACTCTCATATCCTTAAACTGTCTCATTCCTCTATTTACCTTTCTATTAAACAATTGCTTTCATAATTCATAGGATAGATTGCTGGAAAACAATAATAAACATAAAACCATGCTAATGAGTAGTATTTATCTCTAAACCTTGACTTCTCATTTTCTTTTGGACTCTGACAGATTATCAAGGCATACATTACAGAATATTCTTGATTAGGGGTAAACTAAGAAACTAGTCACTAAAATCATTAGTGACTGGATATCTTGACTACTGAGTCATCTATCAAAATAAATATAGCAATATGGAACGATATCATTTGCCATGAACTTGACTGAACAAAGTTAAGATTGCTGATTTGACTAATTCTAGATTCAGACATCACAATATTTTTTTGCCAAAAAATTTAAAACACATGGAGGATCCCTAGTCATAAATTATTATAAGACAAAAATTATACAACATATAAAACTTTCAAGTGCCAAGGTCATAGCCACAAGTGAAAGATTCTATATTATTTCCATGTGATTAGTATTTGTCAAAAAGCAGGCATTCTAAAAGTACTATATAAGCTTGTCTTAGAGTATTTGTAAATAATGTGTATGTAGGGACCAGAGAGAATGTGCTCTTCTATAAAACCCAAGTCAATTCCAGTATGCATGGGGAGGCTCAGAACAGTCTGAAACTTCAGAACTAGTGAATACCCTGTCTTTCTCTGTACAGGTACCAGCCATACAAGTGTTAACTACATATAGCCCTACACCTTATACTTAAAATAGACCTAAAAATTGTATATACACCATAAATGAATGATCGAGTTAAATTTGGGGTCATCTTACCATTATGTGTGTATCAAATATGAAACACTTTATGTCCCAAGCATTTCATAAAAATATAAAACAGATTCATAGAAGTAACTATCCTTAAGTACATTATATACCAGCATATAATACTTTATTTAGAATTGGATTTCTATGCATTATTCAAAACCCAGTTAATGATTCATGTTTGTACATGGAAGTACAAAAATGTGTCTTGTTATATTTCAGAGTGTGTGTGTGTGTGTGTGCGTGTGTGTATGTGTGTAATTATCCACAATAAACAAATAATCAACTGGTTATTCAGTCCATACAGTTCATCAAATGGCATACACTGATTTGTATAATTGTGTGTGTGCATTACACAGCCATGTTGTATTAAGCCAGCACTATTTATAATAAATCCTTTTGTATTACTCAGCACATCAGCTCAACTGGAGTCACTTACCAAGTTTTGTTGTTGGGGAAGACAGAATGTGAGAAAACACACTTTAAATCTTTAGTACTTGATGTTTTATTACAATGAGTGTAGGCACAGTGTTTTTATTTTTTGCATAGCCTAGATTTTTACAACAAACTGAATTCATCTACCTTCTGGCATTCCTCTTTCCAATTTAAACCTTGAGACACATATATCTGGCTTAAATAACTCTTGATTTACATTCTTTAAACATGAGGCTCTCTCTGTTATAAAGTTTTCCTCTAATAAGAGACGGAAGAGTATAGTTGTTCATGAGAGAAAGGTGTGAAGTCTAGTCGACTTATAGATACCTACTCGTCAAACAAACAGGAAAACATATGAGTCAGAGTTTTGTATCAGAAAAAGTAGCATTTAGTAAATCTCCCAAACCGCCTTTTAAAGTGAGGTTGTATTCTATATAACATACTTTCAGCAATTAGAAACAATAGATAAATTTAAGATGTAAATTACAGAAAATGACCTTGACTATCAGAAACTTAAAAAGCATGAACATTCAAAAATATTACAGATGAGAATACTCATTTGAATAAGAATACTTAAACACTCATTTAAGATATATAAATGTTATTTGTTTTGTTTAAATATGTATTCATACTATTGTGTGTCTTGAACATTGCTTCAGAAACAGATCCATGATACTCATGTTTATCTATAACTAATTCTTTCTTATTAAATACAGATTTAGAATGTATTAAAATTTCCAATTATTTATGATATTTGTTGTAGGTGTTTTCATATTTATACACACAATGCACATACATGTTAATTATTATATTATATATAATAGTATGTACACTCTGTCAATTACTTCTGTGTTTGTATACATATATCTGAAAATAACTTTTCCTAAATTTCAAATTAAAGACCATATGCATATTTATCTAATTGTTATACATTATTTTCTCTGCATACTATTGCATAATACATAGACTAAACTTAGAAGATGACATCTATAGTAACAAAGTTAATTTACTTTTAGATTTTTAGTCTTAATGTATATATGAGCATACTCTATATCATTGAATTTTAAAATGGAAATGAAACACACACAGATTCACACACATACCCACAGAGAGAGAGAGAGAGAGAGAGAGAGAGAGAGAGAGAGAATGAGAGAGAGAAAACAAACCTAGATATGTAGTTGAATTTATATCTGATGTGATCAAGGATATAGAATACATAGAAAACTGGAATTTAGGAAGGAGACTATGAAGATTCATAGCTACATTTATGCCTTGACAGATTTACACATCACTGATAGTTTGGTGAAATTGAAAATACTATTTCTTTCCTCAGATATCAGTTACTCTAAGACAGCGTTTCTCAACCTGTGTTTCTCTACCTGTGGATTACAACCCCTTGGGGATTGAATGATCCATTTAGAGGCATCACCTAAGATTGTTGGAAAACAAAGACATTTACATTATGATTCACAACAGTAGCAAAATTACAATTATGAAGTGACAACAAAAATTACTTTATGGTTGGGGCTTACAACAATATGAAGAAATGTATTAAAGGGTTACAACATTAAGAGGTTGAGAGCCTCTACTCTAAGTACTAAAAGAAATCCAATTTATTAACAATTTTATGATACTCTGTTCACATATCTTTGTAATATATACATTCTCAATTTTCTTAAATATTCTCAGAGACACATAACTGCAGTTGATATTCTGGAGGCTATGTAGAAATGTAAAGGATTTGTTTAATGCAAAGCCTATATGTTTTCTAGAGGTATCTTCTTTCTGAAGTAGTTTTTACTGATATTTTTTCTTGGACAATAATAAGCCACAAAGATACACCTGTACAGAACTAGAGAGTATCCAGACGTTGGACTATTCTGTTTTCATCAACTGCATCATAGAAACCAGAAGATGAAGCATCAGCAACATAAACAACAAAAATTACCTTTTCCTTAATTTAAAGATATCATAGATGATTTATAGACATTACATGTTTGGAAATTTTAGCTTAAAAGAAAAAGGAATTTCTATCAAATTTCTATTAATTTATTACAAGGGAAAATGAAGTGTAATTTCTGTAGACTCAGATTTATTTCCTCTCTCTTTACTGAGTATTTTTTCCTCCTTTCTTTTCTTTCCTTTTCTCTTTTTTCCTTTGGATTCTCATAATTTTGTCCACAGAGATCACAATTCCTAGACTGAGGACTTTTTTTCATTAACTTTCCACATAAGCCCCTATTAGCTAGGTTTTAAGATGCTCGATCGTTTGTTTTTACACTATTTTCTAATAAGAATATCATGTCTGCCCATCAAATTAAATGACATATGGTGGTTTTGGGAAACAGAAAGATATACATTGTTTTTTTTCACAATGTTTGGACTCATTAATAGTGACTGTAATTTTTGAGCATGTGCTCTCTTACTTTTACTGAATTCATTATAAATACTGCCTTAAAACTTATTAGTACAATTACTAAGCACACAAATGCATCAGAGCTCATGTTGATCAGAAACGTAATAATATAGAACCCAGTCAGGCTTTTTGCGTGTTCTGCAATTTTCATAAAAAGTTCTCAGATATCTTATGTAATTCTCCCAACAGTATTTTTGTCAGTACATTTTATTTTTATTCCTATTTTACTTATGAACTAAAATATAAAGAAGCAAAATGTGTCAATTGGTTATAGAAACTCATGCTGTGTGTGTGGGTTTGCTACATTGAAAACAAGGTTTTAACTTCAAGTTCAGCAATGCATTTACTGTGTAATAGTTACCATCTTGCTACAAACGTCAAAAAAAACCCACACTCATGTGTACTCCCTCAAAATAAATACATTTTCCCTTAAAATAAAGTCTTTTTTTTTGTATATGGGAGTTTTGCAACTTTGTAACAAGCTCTCTCACTGAATCTTTCTAGTGATCTGTCTGATTATTGTGATCTACCATACCTCAGCTCTAAATTGTAACCACTAGTCAAGAGTTTCATAACTCTGGGCATCTTAACTCAGGTCCTCATGTTTTCACAATTAGCACTCTTCCAACTGAGCTACCTCCATAGCTACACACACACACACACACACACACACACACACACACACACACACACACACACATTCATTACTCAACTGGTATAAAACTACCATTGTCATTTATAGTGCTCGGATTTATTGAATGAAACCAAAGAAAACTTTAGAGAAAGCCTTAAAAAAGCTTTCTAGAAATATTCTTTAAGGCCACCACTCAGCCCTGCCACAAGTTCATATGCATTGATTGTGGTTTCACGTTTGCCTAGATTATCCTTTCAAGTAAGCCATTCAGGGCCCCATATGAGTTGTTAGTGTCAGAGTGGCGTTTGAAACATTTAAAATACATTTAAATGTATATTTACCTGTGGTAACATTTAAAATATATTTAAACGTATATTTACCTTTGTGATAATTTGAACAAGAATGTCTTCTATAGGCTCAAATGTTTGTATGCTTGGTTCCCAGTTGGTGAAACTGTTCCGGAAGGGTTATGAGGTGTAAATTTGTTGGAGGATGTATCACTGGAGTAGGTTTTGGGGGCTCCAAGAACCTAACATTCTTCACAGTGTTCTCCCTCTGCCTCCTGCCTGTGAGATGTGAAACCTCAGCTGCTGTTCCTTCTGCCTGCACCATTCCTTCAAGGCACCATAATGAATTCTAACACCCTAAAACCATAAGCAAAATTACATATTTTCTTTTTTATATGTTGCCTTAACAATGATGGTTCTTCACAGCAATAACAAAACAACTAATGGAGAAGTTGGTACTTGACAGTGGGGTACCCTAGATGGACAGAACACATGAAACTCAAGAAGGATGACCAAAATGCGAATGCTTCACTCCTTCTTTAAAAGGGGAACAAGAATACCCTTGGAAGGGAAGAGAGAGGCAAAGTTTAGAACAGAGGCAGAAGGAACACCCATTCAGAGCCTGCCCCACATGTGGCCCATACATACACAGCCACCAAACTAGATAAGATGGATGAAGCAAAGAAGTGCAGGCTGACAGGAACCAGATGTAGATCGCTCCTGAGAGACACAGCCAGAATACAGCAAATACATAGGCAAATGCCAGCAGCAAACCACTGAACTGAGAACGGGACCACCATTGAAGGAATCAGAGAAAGAACTGGAAGAGCTTGAAGGGGCTTGAGACCCCATATGAACAACAATGCCAACCAACCAGAGCTTCCAGGGACTAAGCCACTACCCAAAGACTATACATGGGCTGACCCTGGGCTCCAACTGCATAGGTAGCAATGAGTAGCCTAGTAAGAGCACCAATGTGGAATAGGAAGCCCTTGTCCCTATCAGGCTACCCCATGAACCAGTTTCTTAGGTTTTTTAGGGGAGGGTGGGTAATGGGGGGAGGTTTGGGAGAGAACACCCATATAGAAGGGAGGGAGGTTAGGGGATATTGGCCTGAAACCGGGAAAGGAATAACAATTGAAATGTAAATAAGAAATACCCAATTTAATAAAGATGGGAGGAAAAGAATTAAAAGGCCAAGAGATATAAGCACAAAAAATGTAAATAAGAAATACCCAATTCAATAAAGATGGAAAAAAAAAAAGAAAGTGGACCTTGAAGACCCTAATCACACTGTTTTTAGTAGAGAAATGTGAAGAGTTGGGAACTTTGGAGTAGGAAAGAAGTCGAACATTGTCAGCAGAGCTTAATGGGCCATCGTAGTAGGAGTTTTCTACTAGGATGAAGTTTCATAGGTGAAGAGTGAATATTAGCCACTGAGCTGGAGACTGTTCTGTGTGATATTTTGTGTAGATGGGCGGCGGGGGGTGGGGAATGCAGATTCTTTATTCCTCTGCCATAAGAATTTGCCTGAGGCTAATTTAAAAGTAACAGACTAATTTATTTGGTAGAGCAGTCTAATAGTGGGTCTGTTGTGTGGTTATTAGTAGTCATCTTTATGCAGGTCTACAATATAAAGAAAAAACTTGGGCAAAAAGAAATACAAAATGTAAAGTTTGAAGAGAAAAAGAGCATAAGAAAATTTAATGTTGGAGCCATGGCTTGGGCTGAAAGAGAAAAGAAGTTTGAGAGGGGACCTGATTTGAAATGGAGTAAAGGGTGGGGTGCTTTCAGAGTCTTACTCTACCCAGCTAAACTTCTAACTTGGAAAAAGGAAAGGCCTGAGGAACTGTATGCTCCTAAAAAGCAACAAAAAATTAGAGCTGCGGCAAATGTGGTTCAAGGGTGGCAGGGTTTACCAGAAGTTGATTTTCAAATTTGGCAGTATCATCCATGGAGTTCTGGCTTTAGAGTCATGAATGATGTGCTAGTAAAAGGGTTTTGGAATCTTCAACATTTAAGGAGCACTGCTGAGGTCACACAACATGTGGTATCTCAGGTGTTTCCACTGGCCACCTGCTGCCATTGCTTAACTCTGTGATCATGGACCCTAACTTTGAAACAAGAAACCCAATTAAATGCTTTCTTTGATACGTTGCCTTGACCGTAGTATTTTATCACAGCAATAGAAAACACACCAAATCTTTGTTTATGAATATGATCTTTTGTTTAAGGTGATTAAATAAAATATTACATTCACATACATTTGAATGGAGGTGGACTTATTTAAAGAAAAATCTGTTTAGAAATTACACTAGCTTACTGAGATCTGAGAAATCAATAGGGAGTTCTTGGTGATGTAATCACACAGCAAGTGATATAACAATGGAGCCCAAGTTCTTAAGCATATTAAGCCTTGTACTATATCATGTGCTTATCTAAAATACTATGCTTGGCTTGTTTATATTAATCTTACTGATTTTAAGGGTCAGATAGTGATGCTGAGATATTTAATTAATATTTCTAATAATTTTCTTCTTTTTAATTATCAATAATTATCTTACATGAATAAATTTAAATAGGATATATTATAGATATAATTATATGGAGTAATATAACATCTAGTACAATTTTTCTTAATTTTTAATTGTAAATGTGGTAGTGCTTTTGTCTGACTATTCACTATTATTTAAATGTATGTATGTATATATCTTTATATATGGGTATCTATTTTCAAATACTGTGAATACAATATATATTAAATGGTACTTTTTTCTACCACTATTACAGGTTCAGAAATTTTCATAAAATTTTTAGAAGGGCATTTTATTATACATTGTTTGCATGCTTGAATTATTCTTTTTTGTAAAACAAAATGAGAATAGTCTAAAATTGACTTGGTATAATTTCCTAAGTCACAATTGTTTTTTAATAAATCAATGAAATATTATATTGGCTTTGTTTAATAGAACAAAACCCAGAAGTTTTTCTAGATATGGCAAAAAATTAGAGTAATGTATTCTCCCTAATTGAAGTTACTTTTGAAAACATATCTTTTACTGTAGTTTAGCTTTCAGCAAATATAAAACATGCAAACCATTTTTGAAATTATCTGTCATTTTTCTAATGTTTACTCTACTATCTCACGCTTAGGAATGTTTCAGCATTAAACAGATATGTCCTCTAGGCAAATGTATTATAATGCTTATTCATGATGTTTAGAATAAATACGATCCATTAAGTATGGGCACAAATGAAATACATATAGCACTTAAGAATAATTTGGAACTCAGAACAAGACTAAACCTGTTACTGCTCTTGTTGTCAGAGTGAACCTGGGAAAGCAGGGCCTAAAATTGAAACAGACTAAAATCTCATGAAATCATCAACTTTATTTAGAGCATTTCTTGCCAAAGCAAAGTATGCAATCACAAGGATAAGCCACACGTGGCAAAACCATGTTTTTCCATAGAGGCATATAGACAAATAACGATATACAGCTGTAATGAATAATCTGAAGCAAGCTCACTCCTACCCACTACACCTGGGAGGGGCACGAAAGCACAGTCTAAAAACGAATCACGTCATAGAGGAACCGAGATTAAAAGACTCTGGTCTTATTCACTTGGAGTTTTCCCACAGGATCTCAGGAATCTCCTCACACAGCTCTTTGTTCATGGACTAAGTTCCAACATAAACCTACATTTTATTTTTACTTACACTGTATTTAGTTATATACTTTTTAAGTTTAAAAAAACATGTTTACACATTGTACTTAATTATAAAGCTTTATTATTATGCCTGATCCTTTCTCATGGAAGTGGCCTGGCATCTAAGCAGGAATAAGGTTTTTCTCCAGGTGTTTTCCATGTGATGCTAGGGTTGGGATGTTAAACAATGAAGTAACCAGCACAAAGAGGAAGTGTCTGGCTCCTCGGTAAGTACTCTTAATATTAGAAATGTGGAAGGTGGGGAGGGGGATGTTTGCCCGGAAACCGGGAAAGGGCATAACACTCGAAATGTATATAAGAAATACTCAAGTTAAAGAAAAAAAAAGAAATGTGGAAGGTAGCTAAGTAAGCATGCTTTGCAGAATAGAAAAAGGAACTCCAATTGTATTCTTGTCTTATTTACTTTGTAGCTAGGGCATGATAACTTAAGCTGGAATTTATCAGTCATATGAACCCAGGGAAGCTTTTGTGTTAAAAACAAAAGAAGGTTTTAACAGTGGAAAAACAAAACAAGCATTTCTATCATATCAGTTTGTTTATGCAAAAGTATTTTAGAAGCAATATGGCTCATTGTTGCCACTGTCAAAAGACAAAAACATCATCAAACCACTTGAAAGCTATTGTAGTCGTCTGCTTTTACTTAGCCTTAAACTGCCATCTAGCCATTTCTAATTAAAAACAATGTGAAATCTAAGAAATTCCTTTTTGTTAACAGTGACATATTCTGTTGCTTGCAACAAATGCATAGGAATGACTAGATGGCATTAATGGAGGAAAATCAAATTTTAGAAGCACTATATTAAAGTAGTATCTTGAGCCATGAGTATTAAATAATTTTCCTAGAAAGATGTGGTCATTAGAAACTATTTTTCCCCGCACACAGTACTTGATTTTATTAAAGTCTAAGAATACAATTATTAAAATCATGTTCATTCAAGGAGATACATAAAAGCTTTGAAACAAACAAATATTATTAATAGAAATGTTTGAAGCTGTAGTTTGAGCTTCCAGAACTTTAGAAAAGGAGAAATTCTCACACAATCTCATATTTCTGACAAGGACAATTTAGGGATGAATAGACAGATACCTGTTCAATTGTGCTCCTGCTATGATTGGACATACATAAACAAACTGTGTGAAGATCAACAGCAACTTAACACTTGGAAACTCATAAGAGACCGCAGATATATGTGTGAAACTTAAAACTGAAACATTTCATAAAATCATGGAAAAACGTATTGGAAAGTAAGACTAACAAAAAGATCATACATCATGCCAAAGCAAGATCCATCAAAGGACAATTTGACACATTCATTCCATCAGAAATAAAACATTTGTGCCTGGAAGGATCCTATTATGATCATAGACTGATATTGATAGACATATTTACAAATGCCTTTGACAAAAAAAAAACCCTAATCCTCCACTTCCAAAAAAATCTTTCAAATTCTATTGAAATATAAACAAATTGGACATAAGGTCTGCTCAGAATGAGGGAAGTTTTGTGTGGTACTGATAACATGGCTGGTGAGGCCACATAACCTAGAGGATAATGTACTGCTGCTCCTTCTCTGTAAATGTCACTTTTATTTCCTTCGATGAAGTGATAAGATGGGAGCTGTGCCCAAGCTGTGTGAATATTTGGCTTTGGCTAAGCCCAGTGCCTTTCCCTCTCTGGTGTAACTGTCCTTTGGCTTAGGCCTGTCTTACGATTTGTCTTCCTGCACAAAACATCATGAACAAGAAGCAAGTTGGAGAGGAAAGGGTTTATTCAGCTTACATTTCCACATTGCTGTTCATCACCAAAGGAAGTCAGAATGAAAATTCACACAGGGGACAGGAACTGACACAGAGGCCATGGAGGGGTGCTGCTTACTGGATTGCTTCTCCTGACTTGCTCAGCTTGCTTTCTTGTAGAACCCAGTATTACCAGCCCAGGGATGGCATCACCCACAATGAGACCTCTCATCCTTAATCACTAATTGAGAAAATGTCTTACAGCTGGATCTCATGGAGGCATTTCCTTAAGGGAGGCTCCTTTTACTGTGATAACTCAAGCTTGTGTCAAGTTGACACACAAAGCCAAACAGTACAGCCTGGGAGCCTCTAGACTCCATACAATCTAATCTTCCAAGCTGACTGATTCAATCCAGCTTCTCTTAGCTTCTGACTGAATTGCACTGCCTGGTCTCATTCTAACTCTGACAATATGTTTTAATCTTCTGACTCCTTCCCAGTTCTGACTCATTCTGTGTTCATCTGTGTCTTGCTTGTTCTCCCTATAACACATCTCTGTAAATCTGTTCAAGTAAAACTTAGACAGACAGACAGACAGACAGACAGACACACACACACACACACACACACACACACACACACACCACCTACCATGTACCATACCACATCTTTTTCTATCTTGATGCTCTTAAGTACCCTCTTTTCCTCTGCTATTCTCATGTGAATTGGGCTATCCTATCTCTGACTCATTCTGTCAAATATTTCTCTTACTTGTCACTTTGTATGTTCCTCAGTTAGATGTCACTTTTAACATGGCTGCTTTCTCTATAAACTAATTTTCCTTCATTGTTTAGCATTAAACTTGTGAACTAAGGGTATGCCTGTATTTCAGATGGTGTATACTGTAATCCAGGGTGTATCTGCATTCCAGACAAATCATACTTTTGGATGTGATCCTTTGCTAGAGCAACTAAGTTGCTGGATTAAAATTCCTCTATACTTGGTCAAACCAGTTCAATGTCTAACTACACCCTTAATACATATTTTTACACCAAAGATAATTGCAGGTCTCATTGCTCACCAAATAACCTTCTTTTTGTAGCATATGAAGTACATTGCATAAAACATCTGATCCCAGAATGTCCCATACTAATTGATCAATGACTATAACTCACTCTCTATGCCTAAGGCTCAGAAAAAAACTTAGAAGAGGGGATACAGAGATTCAAAGTTCCAGAGGACAAGGATTTCTGCTCTGTGATTATGTCTTCTATATCTGACAGGAAACTAAACCTATGGAATCTCAATATGATTGCCTGAAAAAAAACTGAACAATGACAACACCAGTTGACATGCTAATGTAGAGGGGAGAAATCTCAGAAAGCCCACCCTTAGATGGAGAGCTACAGGTAATTAATGCCTGTTGAGAGAAGGAGAATCAGGCTTTTCCAAGGACAAGCCTTTTAATTGGTTATCAAATATCAAGTGGTCAGTCTTATTTTATTTTATATTGTTTCATTTACATTTCATTTTTATTGGTTATTCCCTTTCTCAGTTTCCTGTCCATAAGCCCCCTTTCCCCTCCCCTGCCCTTATTCTATAAGGGTGTTCCCCTCTACATCCACCTCCCTACATCTCCCCTCCACATTCTCTTGCACTTAGGGTCTAACCTTGGCAGGACCAAGGGCTTCTTCTTCCATTGGTGCTCAACAAGGCCATCCTCTGCTACATATGCATTTGGAGCCATGGGTCAGTCAATGTATAGTTCAAGTGGTCTGCCTTAAAAACATACATACAAGCAACACCAAGTGGACTTAGAATGTTGTATTTATATACTTGTATATGTGTATATATGTAAAAATAATAATTAAGTAGAATGAAGGCATGAGTTTTAGAGGGAACAGATGATCATAGTAAAAGTTGGAGGGAGGAGGGAAATAACATAAATACAATATTCATACATGAAAGTGAAAACATGAATGAAATTTTTAAAAAGCCAAAAATAAATATTAATAGCAAATCGATGAACAGATATTTGACATTTACCATCATTAACCATTATGAGGCTGAAGTTCCAACCGTGATGAATGACTAAATACCAGATGATAAAACTTAAATAAAAATCAATGATGTCATCAAACATCATCAAGGATGCAACCAAACTGGCCTTCAAGATTCTGCTAGTAAGAATTTGAAATGGTTCAGACATTCGTCTAGAAGACATTTCGAAATTTTCTATAAAAACAATCTTTAAGTTATAATCAGTTATAATTGTGTGTGTTCAAGCTAAGTAGGGTGATGTTTTGATACATGTATCCAATGTAAGATGATTGCCACCACTGAGCTAATTAGCACTTCTATCACTTCACATATCACCTCATATTTGAGTGTATATAGAAAACATTGAATAACTTCTCTTTGGGGGGAAGTTTTAAGCAGCCAGGCAAAGGTATCATATAGGTTCCACATGATGTATTTTGTCTGTTCAGCTTATATTTAATATATAAATGTAATTTTGTACACCTTGACCAATGTGCAATGGCTTCTACACTTTTTCCTTCAAACTCTGGCAATTACTATTTTCCTTTCAATGTATTTGACTCTTTTAGGTTGCACATCTGAGACCAGGCCACATTTGTCTGTTTCTGTCTTATTTCTTATGCACTACCACTCTCCATGTTTATCTGTGTTGTTTCTCACTTAAGAGTATTCAATATTGTTATGCTTTCATTTACATATTTCTATTAATTGATATTGAGGTTGATATAAACCATTGTGAATGAGGCCTCAAGGAACACAGGAATACAGATGTCTCCTTGACACATGATATTCTTTCATTTGGGTGTGTATCTTATAGTAAGAGTGATATATGATGGAGTTCTTTTGTCAATATCATGATTAAAATATCCTTTTGTCATTGTATCCTTATGTTCTTCATTCCCAATAATTTACTAAGATTGTCTTGTATCTTTAACCTCATCAGTACTTATTATCTTCTGTCTTTTTGGTATTAATCTTTCTAATATATGAGAAGCAATATGTCATTGATATTTTCATTTACATGTTGTTAATTGTTAAGTGTTATGAGAATTTTCTCATAAACTTGTCTATTTTTAACTGAGGTACTTGTTTTATTTTTATTGTTATTTGAATTTTTATTGTATTTGAATTTCTTTTGTATTTGGATTTTTAAAACACAGAGAGAGAGAGAGAGAGAGAGAGAGAGAGAGAGAGAGAGAGAGAGAGAGAGAGAGAGAGAGGAGGGGGGAGAAGGAGGAATGTTTGTGTGCATGCACTTGTCTGAACATGACAAGTGGCCAAAAATTGCCATATAAATTCATGCATTCTTGTAGGGCAGTACCAGCCTTTGGTATGTGGGCCTGAGCTGTATAATGTCTGAGCAAGACAAGGACAAAAAGCTAGTAAGCATTCTTCTTTTTAAATTTTTTATTATTTTATGTATTTATATTTCAAATGTTATCCCCTTTCCTGATTTCCCCACCTGTCCCTGAACCCCTATCCCACCCCTCTCCCTGCTTCTATGAAAATGCTCCCCCACCCACTTCTACCTCACCTCCCTGGCATTCCCCTACACTGGGGAATCCATCTTTCACAGGACAAAGGGCTTCTCCTATTGATGTTAGACAATGCCATCCTCTGCTACAAAAGTAGCTGGAGCCATGGGTCCCTCCATGTGTACTCTTTGGTTTGTGGTTTAATCCCTGGGAGCTCTGGGGTGTCTGGATGGTTGATGTTGTTGTTCTTCCTATGAGGTTGCAAACCCCTTTACCTCCTTCAGTCCTTCCTCTAACTCCTCCATTGGGGTCCCAGTATTCATCCTGATGGTTAGCTGAAAGCATCTTCATCTGTATTGGTAAGGCTCTGTTAAAGCCTCTCAGGAGACATCCATATCAGGCTTCTGTCAGCAAGTACTTCTTGGCATCAGTAATAGTGACTGGGTTTGGTGGTCGCATATGGGATGGATCCTCAGGTGGGCAGTCTCTGGATGGCCTTTCCTTCAGTGTCTGCTCTACTCTTTGTCCCTGCATTTCCTTTAGGCAGGAGCAATTCTGGGTTAAAATTTTGAGAAGGGTGGGTAAGCAATCTTCTTCCTTCATGATCTCTGCTTTGGTTCCTGCTTCTAGGCTCTTTGGCTGAGTTTGATTTTAACCTAATGATAGACTCTAAGCTGTAAACCAAATGAACCCTTTGCTTCTCAAGTTGCTTTGGGTCATAGCACTTGTTTATCACAGCGGTAGAAAGCAAACTAGAACACCTTGCCATATAACAGAATTGAACATAAACATGGCTCTTTTTTTAGTTAATAAGGAGTCTCTATCTTCTACCTTAATTTTCCAAGAAATTTAACTGGAACCACATAAGGAGCATGGTTAAGAACTGTTTTAACATTTCATGTTTAACATGTTTTATGTTTAACAAAGTAATGACTTCTTAACCTCACTAAACTGTCTCATCTATTTCATCAAACACCTCACCATTTCTTTATCTTTGGGTTCATGGAAAACTTATTTGTGCACTGAACTAATATCATAGTGAGCTCTGGACACAGTGAATGCCCAAATAGCTGTAGCTACAAAGATTAGGATATAAATGTGGTCTTGATATTGTCCATATTATTTCAACCTTATTTAAAGTCCTTTAAGATCATAACCCTCTATATTTCCCTTTGGTCTCATTAACTATTTCCAGGTCTTAAAGCATTAGATAATCTGTGATTTTAGTTTGATTGCTGAAAGGATATAAATATAAACAAATGTGTATTGATTATATTTATATGGATACCACATTCTTAGAATACTACCCATGCTTTTATTGAATTTAGTTATGTTTGATGTTTCTTTATTCATTTGGGAGAATATTTTGCTATATTTCTAGGGAAATTGTCTTTCATTTTGATGCCTGATAGCTTTATATTTCATAAAAGGTCAATAAATTATGAGAATTTTTCTCAGTGAATTTTTAGAGAATGTAGTGTGGTATGGAGAGTTGTTGGCTAGAAAATTCCACACCTTAGCTAAAAGGAGCTAGTTAATGCTTAATCATTTATAAAATACATTAAAGAACAATTCTCCAATTCATCTAGAAAGGCAAAACATTCAGAATGCAGAAAACAATTCTTAACAATAAAAGAATGGCTGGGGAATCACCATTCCTTACCTCAAGCTCTACTACAGAGCAATAGTGGTAAAAACTGCATGGTAGTGGTACAGAGACAGATAGGTTGATCAATGGAATAGAATTGAAGACCCAGAAGTAAAACCACACACTTATGCACACTTGGTCTTTGACAAAGAAGCCAAAATTATACAATGGGAAAAAGAAAGCATCTTCAATAAATGGTGCTGATCTAACTTGCTGTCTTATGTCAAAAAGTGAAAATAGAACCATATTTGTCACCATATACAAAGCTCAAGTCCAAGTGGATCAAGACCTCAACATAAAACCAGATACACTGAATCTAATAGAAGAGAAAGTGGGAAAGAGCCTTGAACTCATTGGCACAGGAGGAAATTTCCTAAATAGAACTCTAATGACTCACCCTCTAAGATGAAGAATTGATAAATGGAACTTCCTGAAACTGGAAAGCTTCTGTTAGGCAAAGGACATAGGAAACAAGGCAAATCAGCATCCTACAGATTGGAAAACATCTTCACTAACCCCACATCCAATAGAGGGCTAATATCCAAAATATATAAAGAACTCAAGAAGCTTACCACCAAAAAACCAAACAGCCCAATCAAAAAAAAATGGGGTATAGAAGTAAATAGAGAATTCACAACAGAGGAATCTCGAATGGCTGTGAAGCACCTAAAGAAATGTCCAAAGTCTTTAGTGATCAGAGAAATGCAAATCAAAATGACCGTGAGGTGCCACCTTACACTAGTCAGAATGACTAAGATCAAAACCTCAGGTGACAAACCATGTTGGTTAGGATGTAGAGAAAGAGGAATGCTCCTCCATTGCTGTTGGTATTTCAAACTGGTACAACCACTGTGGAAATCATTTTGGAGGTTCCTCAGAAAATTGGAAATAGACCTACCTAAAGACCCAGAGATACCATTGTTGGGAATATACCCAAAAGATGCCACACCATAACACAGGGGCACATGTTCCACTATGTTCATAGTGGCCTTATTTGTGATATCCAGAAGATGAAAACAACGCAGATGTCTCATAACAGAAGAACGGATAAAGAAAATGTGGTTCATTTACATAATGGAATACTACTCAGCTATTAAAAACAGGGACATCCTGAGTTTTGCAGGCAAATGGATGGAACTAGAAAATATCATGCTGAGTGAGGTAACTCAGATCCACAAGAACGTGCACAGTATGTTCTTAATAATAAGTGGATATTAGCCAAAATAAAAAAAAAATCACAGAATACCCAAGATACAATCCACAGAACTCAAAAAGGTCAACAAGCTGAAGGGCCCAAGTGAGGATGTCTCAGTCCCATTTGAGAGGCAGAAGAAAGCAACCATAAGGGGGGGAGGGAGGGAGGGACCATGGAAGGAAAGGGAATGGGGATGGGGGGAGAGGGGAACATGATCTGGTATTGGGTGGGGAAAAAGTACTGAAGCCCTGAAGGTCAGAAGAAAGAATGGAAACAGGTAACCTTGGGAGGAAGGAGGTTGAGAGGACACAGTAGAATGTACCAGAGACTTGGGAAGTGAGAGACCCTCAGGACTCAAAGAGGGGGACCCTAGATAGAATGCCCTACAGTGGGGAGAGGGAACTTGTTGATACCACCTCCAGCAGAAAGACAGGGCATCAAGCGAGGGATGGTGTTGATATCCCGCAGTCAAAGCTCTGACACATAATTATTCTTGTCTGAAATAAATGTAGGGAGGGAAATGGAGAAGAGGCTGAGGAATAGAAGGTCCAGCAACAGGCCCAACGTAGGATCTAGCTCAAGGGGAGGCCCCAAGACCTAACACCATTACTGAGGCTATGGGGTGTTCACAAAAAGGGACCTATCATGACTGCCCTCCAAAAGACCCAACAAGCATCTGAAAGAGTCAAATGTAGATATGTATACCCAGCCATTGAACAGAAGCTACTGAACCCTCTGGTTGAATTAGGGGAAAGCTGAAGGATACAGAGAAGGAGGGTGACCCTGTAGGAAGACCAGCAGTCTCAATTAACCTGGACTCCCCAAGATCTCTCAGGCACTGGATCACCAAACAGGCAGCATAAACCAGGTGAGATGAGGCTTTCAACACATATACAGCAGAGGACTCCCAGGTCTGAGTTCAGTTAGAGAAGATGTACCTAACCCTCAAGAGACTGGAGACCCCAAGAGGTTTAGAGGTCTGGTGAGGTGAGTAGGATGGGGACATCCTTGTAGAGATTGTGGGGTACTGGAGTATGGGATGTGGAACAGTCAGTGGGTAGACCAGGAGGGGAATAAAATCTGGAGTGTAAAAATAAATAAATAAATAAATAAATAAATAAATAAATAAATAAATAAACAAACATTTTATAACCTTAATAATAGCCATTTTAAAATTTCTGTTTAAGCACAAAGATTAGCTTTATTAAGAACAAATCAAAAACAAACAAACAAAAATGTGTGTTGGCCTTTTATTGGGAAAGAACAGAGGGAACACATTTTGATGGAAGAACTTACCTTAATTTAAAACTCCATTAGACTCTGGGATATTAGCTTTAGATGTTTGCCTTATGTTGAGCTGTCTTTGCTTCAGCTGTTCTTTTGGTTATTTTTATATACTTATTTACATTTAAGTTTTAGCATAAAATTTCAAATAGTATGTAAACTAAGGTCTTTTCAGCTGGAAAGATGTCTCCGGAGTTTAATAATGCTTACTTCTCTTGCAAAAGACTGTTTAGTTTCTAGTACCTGATACACAGTTTCTCACTGCCTGCAACTCCAGTTCAAGGTGATCCAACATGCTTTTTCAGCCTCTACAAGCAACTGCACACATGTGATGCCTAGAAACTTAGGCAAGCTCACACACGGTCATATAAAACAATTTAACAATAAATCTTTAAAAATTGAAATCTTAGAGTAAGCTTTCCAACAAGTTGTACTATTTTTAAGAATTCGAGCATAGATTTTAAGTCCTGTTTACTTTACAACTCAGCAATGGGTTTAACATGCTGCCTAACACCACCATATCCAACGCTAATGCATGGACATGCCATTTAACATTTTACTGTTATATAGGGAGACAGTGAATCTCAGACAGGTAAGATCATATATTGATTCAGAAAGGTCAGTTCTTCTACCCTGAATCCTAGTTCTGTATTAGAGTCCCTGTGGAGACTCTGCATGGAGATACAGTCCACTCTGAATGACAAAGATTCCTGGAGAGCTCAGAAGATGGTACTTTAGACTATAATCTGACTTCATCAGACTATCTTGTACTTCTATTGCTTTAGCTTCCTTTTAGTGTAGTTTATGCCTTCCAACACATAAATAGAGGTTTCTCAATTCATAATGTGGAGGGTAACATCAGTGATTCCTCAGCTTACTTTATCACTACCAGTGTTATTTATTTCATTCACCAGCTCTAATGGCAAAGTGATGATATTTACATTGCTGATTGTCATACAAATAAGAAATGGCTTTTTTATATAATTTTATGTTTCTCTTTTTATTCCATGCCAATACTTTATAGAAGTATTCCTTTAAGAAAAACTATAGTTCTAAAATAGGTGTCCTTTCCTTTCTTAGCATGTGATCTTATAATTTATTTGACTTTTTCAATCTGCCCCCTTTTATTTCTGACTATAGAATTTTTGTATCTAAAGCAATTTGAACACGTTTCTGCCTCAGAAAATCTTTTGTTTCATGATTGTTGCTATGTGTGAGCCATAACTCAAGTATATGAATCTTTTCAGAGATCAAAATGTAGTACAGAGCCCAAAAGAAACATTTTGGGGATTCTATTGAAATTTTAGGTCTATACCTCAATTATAAATGTCAAATTACAAATGGCAGTACATTATAGACACAAAGCACTCAATATCCTTTAACCTATTGCTATTGAAATTTTAAAGTAACAAATACTAATTTGACCTCCCACAATTAAGCAGTATCACCATTTTGGAATGTTCTATATTGGATGATACTTCATTGGAACATAAATTCTCTTTGCATTGAGTAACAATGTTTGCTGGATTTATGCTTAGCACAACACAGGCAGGTAGGTTAAAATTACATGACCAAGTGTTGCTGACATATTAGTGTGACAGTGTTATACACATGGATCGGTGCCTGCAAAGAAAGGGGCAGAGCTTGTGTGGAAGTTGCTAGCATGATAAATCTTGGTTTCATCTTAGCCTGAGACTTCCAGGCACCATCAACTGGAATGGTGGGGCTACAGGCCTTTGCCTTATTAACACTGTTCAGTTATTCACAAGTTTTTTTTGAATGTCACTTTTATTAGTTAGTGGCATCCTCCAGAAGTACAGTATCACCCAGGAAGCCTTCTACATGTATATTATCTTCTATTAACCCTCTAAGGGTTTTTTTTTTCTGATGCTGGCACCTGGTGATTACATAGTCCTAGGTGGCCCAGATCCCTCCTCCTGAACTATTGTAATAATGCTCTCACTGGTCTCCTCTTGAAAACCATTTCCTATTTTCCTAAGGATACTTTAGTTCTGACAGTTTTATTTATTAATTTCTGATAGTTTTGTTTTCACCCCATAAAACATGAATTAGGAACTTTAATTTTCGTTCACACCTTTCCCCTCTTATTCCTAATAAAGTTTTTATTGTTTTCTTTTCCCCTTTGATTAAACGTAGATTCTTTTGTCATACAATATACCTTAACTACAGCTCCTCCTCCCTGTATTTCTAGTTCCTCTCCACCTCCACTCCCATCAGGATCCAGCACTTTCTGTCCCCCATTAGAAGAGAACAGGCTTGCTTCTAAGAAATAACAGTAAACACAGAAAAGAAAGCATATTAAGCTAAAATAAAACTCATCACATCAGAGTTTGACAAGGTCCATCAATAAAAGGAAAAATGCCTTAAGTGAAGGGACAAGGATCAGACCCACTCATTCACATAAAAATACTAGACTGAAAGCTATTACACACACACACACACACACACACACACACACACACACACACACACACACACACACACACACACACACACAGAGGATCAGGTGCAGAGCCATACCGGCTGCTTCAGTCTGTGAGCTCATATTAGTTTTGCTCAGTTGATTTTGAGGGCTTTGTTCTCATGGTTCTCTGAATAGACAACATATTTATACAACATTTCACTCAATCACAAAAGAATGTACCTTCCTCTCTGCATCACATGGAACTTTCCAAAATTGACCAGAGTCTCTGCCACAAAGCAAGTCTTACTAGATACATGAAAACTGAAATAACTCCTTACATCCTTTCAGACCACCCTGAATTAAAGCTGTATATCAACAATGATAGAAACAACAGAAAGCTTACAAACTCATGGAAACCTAACAACTCTCCGTTGAAAGAAAAATTGTTCACACTTTCAGTTTTCAGGTTTGCATGCCCAAATTTCTGTGAAGTAATTCCTTCCCAGTACTCCTTGTTACCATGACTCTAATTACAATGCATTTCAATTTGAATCAGTCCCATCTCCCCTTTTAAAACTCTTTTGGTGTTATAACGAAGACTGGGAGCTGTATTTTCCTTTAGTTTGCCTTATCTAGTCATTATGTTTCTCAGGGGCTGTATATTATAATTTTTTCACAGAGAAACATTCTGCATCTCTAGCTTAAAAGTTCAGGAGTTGCCAGATGCCATGACTTTAATTTTTTTGTTTTGTTTTGTTTTCAGCTATCTTTTGGGTTACCCTTATATGTCTGGCAAGACTAATTTTCTAAATTTCAGTTAGAAACTTGTAATTCACCCTCCCCTCTTAACATTTCCCACAATTTCTCATTATCTTGAGTACTAATTAAAATTAAAATGGCAATGCAAAGCTGCCCACAATGCCTGCCATTGTTGCATTTTGTTTCTAGTATAATATTTTAAATATACTAGAAATTAGAGAAAATTATAAACCTCTGTGTATAAACTATCCACATTTACAATCATTGGTCAGTACTCTTTTTCTGTTTTTCTCTGCTTTTCTTTTCTTCTTTCTTTCTTTCTATCTTTTTCTTCCTTTCTTTCTGTTGTTGTTGTTGTTCAACATGAAACTTGAAAACCCATTAGAATCTCTTGGAAAAAATCATGCAGAAGAGTTTTAGGGAGAATTTACAAATGTGAAAATACCTAGTATATTTTTTTATTTCAATAATCATGTTACCTGATTTTCTATGAATAAACCACCCTTCATTCATGGACATTGAGGGATTTCAGCTTGCAAAATTGTACTCAGTGGGATATGGTTGTAAATTAATGGAAAAGCTCTGCCCTGGTCTTGTGAGTTCATGGATTCATTACCATATGTGTAGTGTGTGTGTGTGTGTGTGTGTGTGTGTGTGTGTGTGTGTGTGTTGTTAGAAAACCATATTAATTTGTGTATGTGAGTGCATGCACATATGTTTGCACACAAGTATGGACACTCGAGGTCAATTCTGATTTTCTCTATTTCTCATCACTTGATATCTGGAGACTAGATCTCTCAATGAATCTGGAGATCACCTGAGCACTAAAACTAGTTGGCTGGAAAGATCTAGAGACCATTCTATGTGCCTCCCTAAAGGTGGGATTACAGAGGGGTTCAGCCTTACTTGGCTTTTAGGTTCTGAAAGTATTTACACTTGTCCTTTAAAAACTAAACCACCTCACTGCTCAGAGAAGTTGTATCCATATTTTGTATACTAGTCTTTCTTAGTCATAGATGTTACCATTGTCTGATCTTCTTAGGGTGTGTCTATAAACTTTTTATAAAGTGTGTTACTAATATTTTACACATTAATAAAAAGGCACTTATGGGTTCTGTTTTTGATTTACATTTTTATGTCTTTTTTAAGAAGCTTTTCTCTGTGGTAAAATAAATTACAGTTTCCAATTCTAATTGTAGAATAGGCTATTTCAACTTTTTCACATATAGGTCTTAAATGCCTTGATTTTTTTTTTTTAATGTTTAAATCTGTGACTTGCTTATTTCCATTGAGATAGGCATTTTTTTTTTATTAACTTGAGTATTTCTTATGTACATTTCGAGTGTTATTCCCTTTCCCGGTTTCCGGGCAAACATCCCCCTCCCCCCTCCCCTTCCTTATGGGTGTTCCCCTCCCCACCCTCCCCCCATTGCCGCCCTCCCCACAACAGTCTAGTTCACTGGGGGTTCAGTCTTAGCAGGACCCAGGGCTTCCCCTTCCACTGGTGCTCTTACTAGGATATTCATTGCTACCTATGAGGTCAGAGTCCAGGGTCAGTCCATGTATAGTCTTTAGGTAGTGGCTTAGTCCCTGGAAGCTCTGGTTGCTTGGCATTGTTGTACATATGTGGTCTCGAGCCCCTTCAAGCTCTTCCAGTTCTTTCTCTGATTCCTTCAACGGGGGTCCTATTCTCAGTTCAGTGGTTTGCTGCTGGCATTCGCCTCTGTATTTGCTGTATTCTGGCTGTGTCTCTCAGGAGCGATCTACATCCGGCTCCTGTCGGTCTGCACTTCTTTGCTTCATCCATCTTGTCTAATTGGGTGGCTGTATATGTATGGGCCACATGTAGGGCAGGCTCTGAATGGGTGTTCCTTCAGTCTCTGTTTTAATCTTTGCCTCTCTGTTCCCTGCCAAGGGTATTCTTGTTCCCCTTTTAAAGAAGGAGTGAAGCATTCACATTTTGATCATCCATCTTGAGTTTCATTTGTTCTAGGCATCTAGGGTAATTCAGGCATTTGGACTAATAGCCACTTATTAGTGAGTGCATACCATGTATGTCTTTTCTGTGATTGGGTTAGCTCACTCAGGATGATATTTTCCAGTTCAACCATTTGCCTACAGATTTCATAAAAGTCATTGTTTTTTGATAGCTGAGTAATATTCCATTGTGTAGATGTACCACATTTTCTGTATCCATTCCTCTGTTGAAGGGCATCTGGGTTCTTTCCAGCTTCTGGCTATTATAAATAAGGCTACGATGAACATAGTGAGCACGTGTCTTTTTTATATGTTGGGTCATCTTTTGGGTATATGCCCAAGAGAGGTATAGCTGGATGAGATAGGCATTTTTACTTATACTAAGTATTGTCATGAATAAATTTGTTATATAAATCTAGCTTTGAATGTTGAACTACATGTTAAATATTAACTGTTATAGGTTTATAATGTTTGTTCTTTGAATGAGCAATTTCCCCAAATTACATTTTCTATTTGGTAGCATTAGCATATAAAAATATTGTAGTTAGTTCCTAATTGCATATTGATTATATTAATAGGTTGCGTTTTGGGGGTATTCAGAAGAACCAATGCAAGCAGCATGTACTTCACCTTCTAGTATTAACCATAAAAACACACAGTTGGTATGAGGAAAGACTCACACAAGCCCGGGATGGGAAAGATGATGGGGAAAGTACAAAAGTGTCTGCTATTGAGAACTAAGAAGTTCCCAAAGGGTTGGAAGTTGGTGGATGACTATACACGGAAGAGGCTCAGAAAATGATTCTGAAAGGATTCAATTAGCAGTTTGACAACACACCTAAAAGCTCTAGAACAAAAACAAGCAAATACACCCAAGAGGATTAGACAGCAGGAAATAATCAAACTCAGGTTTGAAATCAACCAAGTAGAAATTAAAATAACTATACAAAGAATCAAAAAAAAAAAAACAAACCAAAAAAACAACAACAAAAAAAAAAAAAGGAAAAAAAACAGAAAACAAAACCCAAACACACACACACACACACACACACACACACACAAACAAACAAACAAACAAAAAAAAAAAACAACAAAACCAGGATCTGGTACTTTGAGAAAATCAACAAGATAGATAAACACTTAGCCAGACTAAACAGAGGGCACAGAGAGAGTATCCAAATTAACAGAATCAGAAATGAAAAAGCGAGACATAACAACAGAATCTGAGGAAATTAAAAACATCATCATATCCTATTGACAGGTAGCAAAGTTAAATCTGGATCAGATAAACTATTTACGTGGTCTCATAACTCCTAAACAAATAGCAGCAATTGTTAAAAGTCTCCTGACCCCCCCCCCTGAAAAAAAAAAGCAGAAGCAAATGGGTTTCATGCAGAATTCTATCAGACCTTCATAGAAGACCTAATACTAATACTTTCCAAATTATTCAATAAAATAGAAACAGCAGGAACACTACCCAATTCCTTCTATGAAGCCACAATTATGCTTGCACCTTAACCACAAAAAGACCCAACAAAGAGCAATTTCAGACCAATTTCACTTACAAATATTGACGCAAAAGTGCACAATAAAATTCTCTGAAACTGAATCCAAAAAGACATCAAAACAATCATCCATCATGATCAAGTAGGCTTCATCCCAGGAATGCAGGGGTGGATCGATATACAAAAATACATCAATGTAATCCACTATATAAACAAGCTCAAAGGGGGAAAAACATAGTCATCTCATTAGATGCTGAGAAAGCATTTGACAAAATTCATCACCCTTTCATGATAAAAGTCCTGGAAGGACTACAAGACCCATACCTAAACATAGTAAAAGCAATATACAGCAAATCAGTAGACAACATCAAACTAAATAGAGAGAAAGTTTAAGCAATAACACTAGAATCAGGGAATAGGCAAGGCTGCCCACTTTCTCCCTACCTATTCAATATAGTAATCAACGTCCTAGCCAGAGTAATCAGACAGCAAAAGGAGGTCAAAGGAATACAAATTAGAAAGGAAAAAGTCCAAATATACAGTATTTGCAGATGATATGATAGTATATTAAGTGACCTCAAAAGTTCTACCAGAGAACTCTTAAGCCTGATAAACAACTTCAGCAAAGTGGCTATATATAAAATTAATTCAAAGAAATCAATAACCTTCCTGTACTCAAAGGATAAACAGGCTGAGAAAGAAATTAGGGAAGTGACACACTTTACAATAGTCCCAAATAATATAAAATACCTCAGTGCGACTCTAACTAAGCAAGTGAAAGATCTATATGACAAGCACTTCAAGTCCCTGAAGAAAGAAACTGAAGAAGATATCAGAAGATGGAAAGATCTCCCATGCTCATGGATTGGCAGGATTAATATAGTAAAAATGGCCATCTTGCTGAAAGCAATCTACATATTCCATGCAATCTCCATCAAAATTCCAACTCAATTCTTCATAGAATTAGAAAGAGCAATTCATTTGGAGAAGCAAAGACCCAGAATAGTGAAAACGATCCTCAACAATAAAAGAACTGGGAATCACCAACCTATAATCAATAATCAAGCTATATTATAGAGCAATAGTGATAAAAACTGTATGGTATTGGTACAGAGACAGGCAGGTAGATCAATGGAATAGAATTGAAGACCCAGAAATGAACCCACATACCTATGGTCACTTGATCTTTGACCTAAAAACATCCAGTGGAAAAAAGAAAGCATTTTCAACAAATGGGGCTAGTTCAACTGGAGGTCAGAATGTAGAAAAATGCAGATCTATCCATTCTTATCACCCTGTACAAAGCTCAAGTCCAAGTGGATCAAGGACCTCCACATAAAACCAGATACACTCAAACTAATAGAAGAAAAAGAGGGGAAGAGTCTCGATCCTATGGGCACTGGAGGAAATTTCCTGAAGAGAACACCAGTGGGTTATGCTCTAAGATCAAGAATCGACAAATGGGATCTAATAAAACTGCAAAGCTTCTCTAAGGCAAAGGACACTGTCATTATGACAAATCGGCAACCAACAAATTGGGAAAAGATCTTTACCAATCCCACATCTGATAAAGGGCTAATATCCAATATATACAAAACTCGAGAAGTTAGACTCCAGAGAATCAAATAACCCTATTTTAAAAAATGGGTTACAGAGCTAAACAAAGAATTCTCAGCTGAGGAAATTTGAGTGGCTCAGATGTACCTATAGAAATGTTCAACATCCTTAGTCATCAGGGAAATACAAACCAAAACAACCCTGAGATTCCACCTCACACCAGTCAAAATAGCTAGGATCAAAAACTCAGGTAACAAGAGATGCTGGTGAGGATGTGGAGAAAGAGGAACATGCCTCCATTGGTGGTGGGATTGCGTACTGGTACAAACACTCTGGAAGTAAGTCTGGAGGTTCCTCAGAAAATTGGACATAGTACTACCTGAGGACCCAACTATATGACTCCTGGGCATATACACAAAAGATGGTTCAACATATAACAAGGAGACATACTCCACTATGTTCATAGTAGCCTTATTTATAATAGACAGAAGCTGGAAAGAACCCAGATGTCCTTCAACAGAGGAATGGATAGAGAAAATGTAGCACATTTACACAATGAAGTACTACTCAGCTCTTAAAAACAATGACTCCATGAAATTCATAGCAAATGGATTGAACTAGAAAATATCATCCTGAGGTAACCAAATCAGAAAAACCACTCACTGATAAGTGCATATTAGCCCCAAAGCTCGGATTACCCAAAATACAAACCATAGGCTACATGAAGTTCAAGAAAAAGAATGACCAAATTGTGGATGTTATAGTTCTTATAAGGGGGAACAAAAATATTCATAGGAGGAGATATGGAGGCAAAGTTTGGAGCAGTGCCTGCCCCACCTGGGGATCCAGCCCATATACATATGTATGTATGTATGTATGTATGTATGTATGTATGTATATATATACATACATACACACACACACACACACACACACACACACACACACACACACAGCCACCAAACCCAGACAATATTTCTGATGTCTGATGTCAAGAAATGCATGCTGACAGGAGCCTGATATAGCTGTCTCCTGAGAAGTTCTGCCAGAGCATGACAGAGGCAAATGCAACCAGACAACCATTGAACTGAGAATGGGGTCCCCATTTCATGGGTTAGAGAATAAACTGAAGGAGCCAAAGGGGTTTGCAACTCCATAAGGACAACGATACCAACCAGCCAGAGCTTCTAGGTACTAAACCACCATCCAAAGGCTCCAACTGCATATTTAGCAGGGGGATGGCCATGCTAGGCACCTGTGGGAGGAGAATCCTTTGGTCCTGGCAAGGCCAGAACCCCCAGTGTAGGGGAATGTCAGGGCAGGGAAGCAGGAAGGGGAGTGTGAATTGGTGGAGGAAACCCCTCATAGAAGAAAGGGGAGAGGGGTGTGTTAGGGCATTTATGGATGGGAAACCAGGAAATGTAACCATTTGAAATGTAAATGTAAAAAAATCCAATAAAAATGTTTAAAAAAAGAGAGAAAAGGCTGTAGAAGCTACATATTACTTATGTGTGGAGCACAAAGTTCCTCATGGCCACGAGTGTGTAAAATATGTCACTTTTTTTTGTTAATTAATCATTTTGAAAAGGTCTTGTCAAGATTGTCAGGGTCAGAATTTGAGACAGAAATACTATGTAGAAGAAGTAGTAAACCATTGACAATGTATGAAGAACTTGGGTAATAAACAGAGAAGAGCCATGCTGTCCTAGCCAATAAGTTGAGTACCTTATGTATTGCTTATAATCATTTCAACATGGATTGCTAAATTTCCTCTTCTGGTATTTCAATTATATTTGCCTAAATTATGTAATTTCTTCTATTTCCCCATGGTGACATATTAAAATGCCTTTCATTTCTGTACCTTTTGGAATAATGTTGGCTTCTGTCCTGCACTCTTTTTTTGTATAATGCTTTACATATTTTTTCTGATTTTACTTATATGCATTTCCATAGATAATTTATTTTCAATAATTTCACAAGCATGAATTTATTTTGTAAAATCTCACATGTAAACTAGAATTTTGCTTTAATTATAACTTTTTGATTCCTAGCACATCATTTAAACATTATTTTTTTAAAGAACTCCAATTTTAGGCAAAAAGATGTTCTTCAATCTTTGGGTAGACACTTTATAATTTTGAATTAAAGCCTTTCTGATTTTTAAATGTTGAATCAATTAGAGAATACTTATGTATGGGTAAAGGTGTACTTTCCTGATTTCTTCAATTTTATTATAGTTATTGATTGATATGCTAAAGAGTAACTCAAGTCTGTTTTTAAGATATTTTAACATTAGCATATTATTGCTAGAAATGTATAGTTACATGTTTTTAAAATTTCTCTATCTCTTAAGATCATAGTCATGTACATTTTACTATAAGAGTTTAAGGTCTTAATATAGACTATTCACCTGAAATTATTTATGATTGATATATGTTCAATTTTCCCATATATTCAACCAATTTTCTCACCATAATATGTTAGCCTATCTTTGTTCCAATCATATTTAATGCTAATTTTTTATGTACCACACCTATCTGACTTTTGTTTGGGTTCTGTAGTTTATCTCATTTTCCCATCAGGGTGAAAAGAATTTGTTATCTTACCTCACCTGCATTTTTCTTTTCCTTCCAAAGTCGTCTGAGATTTCATTATCTCTTAATTTTGTCATCTGCATTTTAAGATATGCTTATTAACAAACATCCCACTGAACTATTAATTAGAATGTATTGACTTAAAAGTTTTAAGTACAATGTCTCATGGGTTTAAGACATTACTAGATTTCAGTGGTTAATTTACAGATATAAAAGTGAGGGGAGAGAATTCAAATCACCTATATTAAAAAAACAGTTCTAAGTGAAAAGAAAAGTGACTAAAATTCAGAATATGATACTAAGTACTGAAAATAATGACTAGGCCATGAAAACAACAAAAGGGAAGACTCAAGAAAAATTACTAGCAAATATTTTCCCGTGGAAGAGAATTATTAATGGTTTAAAAAAAAGTAGTCATTTGTTATATATCTAATATATAAATAATATACATATAATAAATATATATAATGTATATAGAATAAATATCCATTTATTACAATTTAGATAATAACATTTAGAAAATACAGTCAGCTTGAGTTTAGACAAAATATGTATTATTATGTGTAGAATAAATGATCATTTCTCTCTCAGTGCAGCAGTGCCTAATTCAATCTCTGACCTTGGTGACATTGTAAAACTGTGGTGAATTGGGAGAAGGGGGAGGAACATGATCACTAGATCATGATTGATATGCTAAAGAGTAACTCAAGTCTGTTTTTAAGATATTTTAACATTAGCATATTATTGCTAGACATGTATAGTTACATGTTTTTAAAATTTCTCTATCTCTTAAGATCATAGTCATGTACATTTTACTATAAGAGTTTAAGGTCTTAATATAGACTATTCACCTGAAATTCAGTGAGAGGGGAAGGGCTAAAGTCCTGGGGGCCAGCAGAAAGAATGGAAACAGGCAACCTTGGGAGGTAGGAGGTTGGGGTGTTGTCCAGAATATACCAGAAACCTGGGAGGTGAGAGACTCTCAGGACTCAAAGGGAAGGGACCTTACATGAAATGCCCTACAATGAGGAGAGGGAACTTGTAGAGCCCACCTCCAGCAGAAAGATAGGGCATCAAGTGAGGAATAGGGTTGCCATCCCACAGTCAAAACTCTGATCCATAATTTTTTCTGTCTGAAAGAACTTCTGGGATAGAAATGGAGAGGAGCCTAAGGAGAAGAAGGTACAGCTACAGGCCCAAAGTGGGATCTAGCTCAAGGGGAGGCCCCAAGACCTAACACCATTACAGAGCCTATAGGGTGTTCACAAAAAGGGACCTATAATGATTGTCCTCCAAAAGACCCAAAAAGCAACTGAGAGAGTCAGATGCAGATATGTGTACCCAACCAATGAACAGAAGCTGCTGACTCCTCTGGTTGAAAGGAGGTACGGATTCAGGCCCAAAGTGGGATCTAGCTCAAGGGGAGGCCACAAGGCCTAACACTATTACTGAGGCTATGGAGCGCTCACAAAAAGGAACCTATCAGGGTTGGGGATTTAGCTCAGTGGTAGAACGATTGTCTAGCAAGTGCAAGGTCCTGGGTTCAGTCTCCAGTTCTGAAAAAAAAAAAAAAATCTATCATGACTGCCCTCTGAAAGACCCAAAATGCAGCTGAAAGAATCAGATGCAGATATTTGCACCCAACCAACGGATAGAAGCTGCTGACCACTGTGGTTGAATTAGGGAAAGCTGGAAGAAGCTGAGGAGGAGGGCAACCCCATAGGAGGACCAGAAGTCTCAATTAACCTGGATCCCCAAGATCTCTCAAACACTGAACCACCAACCAGGCAGCACACACCAGCCAATATGAGGCCCCAACACATATACAGCAGAAGACTGCCGGATCTGGGTTCAATCAGAGAAGACGCACCTAATTCTCAAGAGACTGAAGGCCCCAGGGAGTGGAGATGTCTGGTGGGGTGGTGGGTGAAGGGGTGGGGACATCCTCGTGAAGACAGGAGTGCCAGGAGAAGGTATGGGATGTGGAACAGTTAGAGGGTGGACCAGGAGGGGGATAAAATCTGGAGTGTGAAAATAAAAGCTTTTAAAAAAGTAAAAAAGACTGTGATGAATTAAAAACATTCTTAAAATTTTCATAGTTCATGCATTAATTCCAGTAGCCCATAATATGGATTTAGTACTTCCTGTGCCAGAAATAATTATTTCCTGAGAGTTAAAGCTTATTCTAATTAATCAATAACGTGAAATTTTACTTTCAAGCAGATAAATGAATTAATTTTTAAAGTATGGGACAAGAAAAACAAAGAATAAATATATAATTCTATAACAGCACCATGAAAAACTATTGAGCTATAAAGGTCAAAGAAAAAGTTAATTAAAATAAAATAAGCTGTGATTGCTTAATTGATGGATCAAGTGCTAGAAATAATAGGCTTCAAGTGGCTGAATAGGATTCTCATGCCTGTATCTGTTATGTGGATATTACTTATTAATAGAACACATAATTTATCTTGTCTCCTGACATGCTTGGAATGCAAAGTCTATAATGATTACTGTTTTTCTATCAATATGACTATAATTTTAGACTTCAAAGTAACAATGAAAGACCATTAAAAAAAGAGAAACCACAATTGTATCTACTTAAACAGGGTTTTACAACCATTCCTTTTATGTTTAAATCTGTCTATTATAAAACTGATTAAGATATTAGTTATGTACCATTATGACTGGTAATACAATACTGATAATTTAGCCTCTTTATATAGTGAATTTTTCTTTTGAAATATCAATCTTAAAACCACACAAGAGCATTTATAATATAGAATTTCCTTCTTAAATGGTCCTAGGATGATAGAGCCATTTTCCACCATTGACCTAAATATTTTGAAATATTATGAATCACTTAGTAGGTAGTGCAAAGTTGTAACTATCAGTTCTACTATGCATTTCAGAATATGGAGTTGATTTCATGGTAGTGGAGTGGAAACAAGAAGCGTAATATTTGAAATATTTGTATTAATTCTGTCAATTATCTTAAATGAGTAAAAGGCAACCTTAAGATATTACTTCATCTAATAATTCTCATTTAGGCATTCTGATAAAAAAAAGCAAAGAAGAAAATCCCCACATAATTTATGTTGGGATCTTTATTACCTTTAGATAATTCAGATTTTAGATGCGGAATACTTTCATCTACCACTGTTTGGCACTTGAGTTGGGTAAATTTCTATGTTTTTAAAAATATTTCATTTTTCAGATAAAATTCATGCAACATAGAAAACTGTAAGAAAGTACCCACCCTATAGCCATTCTTTTTCATTAGGATTGTGGTCATCATGCCGATTTTACAGAACTTATAGTTTCACCAGTGTGAAATACATAAGTACTTTTGTATCAGAGTGTATACATTTTTTTATTTTTGTTTTCTGGGTTTTTTGTTTGTTTGTTTGTTTAGATATATTTCTTTACTTACATTTCAAATATTATTCCCTTTCCCGGTTTCCTGTCCATAAGCCCCCCATCCCCTCCCCCTCCCCCATGCGGATGTTCCCCCCATCAACCCCCTTACCGCCCCCCTCCCCTGCACTGGGGGTCCAACCTTGGCAGGACCAAGGGCTCCTCCTTCCATTGGTACCCCAATAAGGCCATCCTCTGCTACACATGCAGTTGAAGCCTAGGGTCAGTCCATGTAGTGGTTTAGTCCCTGGGAGCTCTGGTTGGTTGGCATCGTTCTTAGGGGGTTGTAAGCTCTTTCAATCCTTCCTCTAATTCCCCCAAAGGGGATCCTATTCTCAGTTTAGTGGTTTGCTGCTATCATTGACCTCTGTATTGGACATGCTCTGGATGTGTTTCTCAGGAGAGATCTATATCCGGTCCCTTTCAATATGCACTTTTTAGCTTCATCAATCTTATGTAGTTTTGGTGGCTGTATATACATGGGCTGCATGTGGGGCAGGCTCTGAATGGCCATTCCTTCAGTCGCTGCTCTAAACTTTGCTTCCATATCCCCTCTTTTGGATATATTTTTCCTCCTTTTAAGAAGGATGGGAGCAACCGCATTTTGGTCCTCCTTCTTGAGCTTCCTGTGGTCTGTGGATTGCATCTTGGGTAATTCGAGCATTTGGGCTAATATCCACCTACCAGTGAGTGCATACCAAGTGTGTTTTTCTGTGATTGGGTTACCTCACTCAGGATGATATTTTCCAGTTCCACCCATTTGCCTATGAATTTCATAAAGTCATTGTTTTTGATAGCTGAGTAGTACTCCATTGTGTAGATGTACCACATTTTTTGAACCATTCCTCTGTTGAAGGGCATTTGGGTTCTTTCCAGCTTCTGGCTATTATAAATAAGGCTGCTATGAACATACTGGGGCATGTGTCTTTGTTGTATGTTGGAACATCTTTTGGGTATATGCCCAGGAGAGGTATAGCTGGGTCCTCAGGTAGTAGAATATCCAATTTTCTGAGGAACCTCCAGACTGATTTCCAGAGTGGTTGTAACAGTTTGCAATCCCACCAACAATAGAAGAGTGTTCCTCTTTCTCCACATCCTTGCCAGCATCTGCTGTCACCTGAATTTTTGATCTTAGCCATTCTGACTGGTGTGAGGTAGAATCTCAGGGTTGTTTTGATTTGCATTTCCCTGATGACAAAAGATGTTGAACATTTCTTTAGGTGCTTTTCCGCCATTCGATATTCCTCAGCTGAGAATGTTTTGTTTATCTCTGTACTCCATCTGTTTAATAGGGTTATTTGGCTCTCTGGAGTCTAACTTCTTGAGTTCTTTGTATATATTAGATATTAGCCTTCTATTGGATGTAGGATTGGTAAAGATGATTTCCCAATTGTTTTATAGGCTTTTCTCTACTTAAAAAATAAAGAAGCAGTGTTTTTTTTTCTTTCTAGTGTCTGTTTTTCTAACAGCCTACTGATATTGACCATACAGTCAGTGGAATTTTTCTACCATGAGGCAAAATCAGGTTGACTTTCATTGCAATGGGTGATACTCAGGAGGGGAAATCTAGGCTTCTGACATTGTTTAAGGAAATATTAGATTTTATGTAAAATGTAAGTAAAGTACAATTGTTACATGTGCAAGAAAAGAACAATTAAAATAGGTAAGCATTAATTTTGGGCTGGATAGAAACCCAGTCCTTTCCTCATGAAAACTACAAAAACAAACAAACAAACAAACAAACAAACAAACCAAAACTGCCTATGAGATAATGTGTAGCATCCTCTTAACTGAATCTCTGTATCTTGGTGCCAGGGGTAGTACTTACTTCTCTAAGTCAAAGGGACAGCATCTCCAGGCAAGTGGTTTTATTCTTACAGCCACTACCTAAAGACTATACATGGACTGACTCTGGACTCCAACTGCATACAAAGCAATGAATAGCCTAGTAAGAGCACCAGTGGAAGGAGAAGCTCTTGGCCCTGCCAAGACTGAACCCCCAGTAAACGTGATTTTTGGGGGGAGGGTGGCAATGGGGGGAGGATGGGGAGGGGAACACCCATAAAGAAGGGGAAGGGGAGGAGCTAGGGGGATGTTGGCCCGGAAACCGGGAAAGGGAATAACACTCGAAATGTAAATAAGAAATACTCAAGTTAATAATGAAAAATAAATAAATAAATAAATAAATACATAAATAAACCTTTTCTTCCCTCCCCCAAAAGTGTCATAACAGGATTTCAGCCAAAAGATAAATAGTATTGACAAAAGGACATTTGTATGCTACTGTCTTGGTAGTATCTTCAAAAAAGTTATTTCTGTTTACTTTCCATGTAGCATTTAACTTATATTTTAGTCTAATCCAACAAATGGAACATTTAAACATTCAATCTAATGTTATACCTCACAATAAATATAGGGGTACACATTTTGAATAGGTATGATTGTGGATAATATATAATTTTGTAAGTACAGATACTTGTTTGATGGTGTTTACCTATGGATCCTGTCTTATTCATAGAATTAAAGATGAAAGGTCCTTTAACCTTTTAATTTCAAATGAATTTAGGCTTAGTAAAAAGCTGTAAAACTGTGCAGAGTTTTTATACGTCTCATTCAGTATTCAGTTATAAAATATATAAAAATAAATACCTTATTTTTGAAACACTATATTTTGTGTATTAATTAGTTACATCTCAGATTTAGACATATTTACTTAGATTGATATCTACTAAACTGTGAAAACCTATGTTTAGTGACAATGAAAAGAGAATTTGAAACTGTATTATAGTAAAATTCCAGAATATTCTATAACATAGTTCACCTTAGATATTGCTTTTTTAATTGCTAAACAAAATAAACTTATTATTTCCAGTTCTTCTAAGATGACTTACAAGTCTATAATTGTCAATAAGTGAAGTGAAATAATGACCATTTGATGAGATTTTTAGCATAAATATTTTTGAAAATAGAGAGGGAACAGATACATTTCTGTGTTTCAGCGAGGTTAAGCATGGAGATCAATTTCATTCACAGTTTGACTAATTACATAATAACTACCAGCATCAGTAATGCTTTGGTCATTTGAATGCCTATAAATTAATATTCAAGGTTTATGTGTTTAAAATGTGCATTTCAAAAATATAAATTATCAGTGGAATAAATTTACAAATGTTAAAGCATAATTTAATATAATTTTAAAATATCACACTAAGAAACTAAGTTTTCTTGTGTTTGAAATGCGTAAATGAGTTAAAGAACTCTCTTGCCTAGGATTTTATAATCAAAAATAAAATGAGAACACAGGTTCTCATAGTTTAATATATGCTAACTTTAAGTAAATATATGTCTAACTCCTGATGTTAACCACTTAATACACAAATATAATGTTTTAAAATTGAGACGATATTTATTCTTATATGTGTTCTAACTGAATATGAATGAGAGGTATACGTTATATGTCTGGCAAACTCAGGGTTGACATATAAGTCAAAACTTAAAGGCTAAGCTGTGCATTCTTAATCTCATAGCACAGTGATTTGCTCATTTAATGGTAATGACGACTCCTAAGTCATGGGAGTAGTAGATGTAAAAATTGTGGTAACACTAAAACAGAAATTCCCAATACCTCATTTAGTCTAATGTAAAGAGCTTGATAATGTGTGCTTTCCTAGGTTTGAACCTAGTTTATTATTTTATACTAATAGCACTTGAATTCAGTCTTGAAATTCTAACGAATTACAAACAGGTATTTTACATCCATCAGTGTTAAATCTGAAGTAAAACAAGGACTTCTGCTTGATGAAAAGTGAGTAAGCTAGACTTCAAAACTAAATTTCAGATTGTCTCTAAGCTTTTCTTTTTCTGATGGTTGGTGAAAATTTTAAAAACATTCTACAGTTTAATGGCATAGCAAAAACCTAATAGCTTAAGCATATGAAAAGCTTTCTCTCTGACTTTCTGTGAGAACTATTGGCACATGGCAGCAGAAATAAAGCATTAGAAATAACATTTAAGCAATCATTACTTTTATTATAGTAAATTGTGCAAGTTAATAAAAATGCAATAAAATATATTTAAACCAAAATAGCAGCCGAAAATTATTCCAAATAAAGTTAAAGCCTGAAATCCAACTCTCATGCTGTCTTGAAAACAATGCAGAGAGCTCATTGCTGGGAAGTACTCCCACTCTGGTTCTTTGCTCTGAGTAGGATTGAATTAAATGCAAAAGCGAAAAATTAGAGGCTTTGCCAAGCTCTGGTACTTGCCAAAAAGAACAAGACCCCAAGGGTTATTTTCTCCAATTCCTGCATATAAGCAGACCTGTGTGTGTGTGTGTGTGTGTGTGTGTGTGTGTGTGTGTGTGTGTATGTAGAGTGTAGTGTTTCTTCTCAGAAGCTGTTGAAGTTTTAGTTCTTTTTTTAACAAAAATCTCTAGACAGTATGAATATAAACTCTATAATACATTAACTCACATATGGGATTTTGTCATATGTACTTTTCTACCTCAGATTACTACATGTGAAATAAAGCTCTGCCAAAGCATGGCCATAATAATACAACATTATTGGTTCTGGTTTCTATTGTGATGAAAAACTATGATCAAAGCAATGTGGGGGGAAAGGGTGTATTTGGTTTACTCTTCCACATTACTGTCCATCATCCAGTCAAGTAGGTAAGAGCCTGGAGGCAGGAGCTGATGCTAAGGAAGAGTGCTGTTTACTGGCTTGCTTGCTCCCCATGGCTTGCTCAGCTTGTGTTCTTATAGAACCACCTGCCTAGAGGTAGCCTCACCTATATCACTAATTAAGAAAAGGAGCCCAATATAGCTGTCTTCTGAGAGGCTCTGCCAGAGCCTTAACAAATACAGAGGCAGATGCTCATAACCAACCACTGGACTGAGCATGGGGTCCCCAATGGAGGAGTTAGAAAAAGGACTGAAGAAGCTGAAGGGGTTTGCAACCCCATGGGAAGCACAACAGTATCAGCCAATCAGACCTCCACCCCCCAGAGCTCCCAGGGACTGAACCACCAACCAAAGAGTACACATGGGGGGACCCATGTCTCCAACCCATATGTAGCAGAGGGTATCAATGGGAGGAGAGTCTCTTGGTCCCATGAAGGCTAGATGCCCCAGTGTAGGGGAATGCAAGGACAGGGAGGTGGGAATGGGTGGGTGGGTGAGGAACACCCTCATAGAAGCAATGAGGGATGGTATAGAGAGTTTGGACGGGAGACAGGGAAAGAGGATAACATTTGAAATTTAAATAATTAAAATATCCAATTTAAAAAGAAGATGTGTTACAAGCTTGCTTATAGCCTAATCTTATGGAGACATTTTCTCAGTTGAGGCTTTCTCCTCTCCAGCTGTTAAGTTGATATGAGAGTAGCCAGCACAATCATGGAGTTTGTAATCAAACGACAGCAACATTTTCTATTCAAATATTTCCGGTGGAGATAGAAAATTCCACCTTTCACTGTGCGCTTGAACCTTTTATTATAATCTGAGATGGTAGCATAGCAGAGTTCTGGTTGAAACATGTTTCCAAGTTTTCATTAATTCTTCAGGTGCCTTAGACCTTTAGCCTCTTTGCTTTCCTCTTGATTGATTCTTTTGTCATATACTTTTCCTGTGTCTTTTAATGAATTAAAAAAAAGCACTGTTAACAACTCATTGATGATGAAAGGAAAACAACTCCTGCCCTGTTGATTGGATTGGGGCCCAATTAAAATGGAAGGGGCTTGTTGTGCCCCAATGTTGAATGTGCCTGAAAGTCTGAATGTAGACGGTTTTGTGTGACTAGTCTTAGGAGTTATATGTGTAAGGGGATGAAGACGGTGGTATTGTTGGAAGAGATTGATCTACATTGGATCCTGTGTCTGCAGCACCTCAGAGTGTTTTAGAGCTGGCATACTGTTAAGAGCTGTGAGCCTCCCAGGACCTCACAAGGATGTCATTAGCTGAAATATCTAAGAAAGGGGAGGGATAACCACTAGAAAGTCCCAGATGCCAGGGAAGCAAGCGGATCCCAGGACCGAACAAGGATGACATTAGCTGAAATACCCAACCGAGGGGATGGAGAATCTGTAGAGACCCTATCCGGTACACAGGCCCGGCCCCTGGTTGAGGGACAGTGCCACCTACTCATCTCCAAAATTTTAACCCAGAATTGCTCCTGTCTAAAGGAAATACAGGGAAAAAAAGTGGAGCAGAGACTGAAGGAAAGGTCATCCAGAGACTGCGCCACCTGGGAATTCATCCCACAAACAGACACCAAACACGCTTATTGCTGATACGAGAAGTGCAAGAAGTGCTTGCTGATAGGAACCTGATATAGCTGTCTCCTTTGAGGCTCTGGAGGATCCTGACCAGTACAGATGCGAATGATTAAAGCCAACCAACGGACTGATTACAGGAACCCCAAAGGTGGAGTTGGGGGAGGACTGAAGGAGCCGAAGAGGTCTTATCTGACATCAATGTAGAGGAATGCTAGGGTAGTGAGGCAGAAATAGGTAGGTAGGTGGGGGAGCACCTTCATAGAAGCAGGGTAGGGGGTGGAATAGGGGGTTTTCAGAGGGGAAAATGGGAAAGGGGATAACATTTGAAAGGTAAATAAATAAAATATCCAGTTTTTTTAAAAAAAGAGCTGTGGCAGGCACACTGAGCCCCAGAAGCCTATCTGCATAGCTTTTCACCTGTGAGTTCCTAGCCTTAGGTTGTTCCTACCCTTCCACATCCTTTGCTTTTAAAGTCTAAAAGATGATTTACTTATTAAATACTTTTTATTTGATTTTTAAAAATTTATTTACATTTCAAATGTTATCCCCTTTCCCTGTTTCCCATCCATAAATCCCCTATATCATCTCCCTCCCCTTCTTCTATGAGGTGGTTCCCCCACCCATCCACCCACTCCTTCTCACCTCCCTGCCCTGATATTCCCCTACACCAGGGGGTCGAGCCTTGACAGGACTGAGGGCTTCTCCTCCCAATGGTGCCCAACAAGGCCATCCTCTGCTACATAAGCAGCTGGTGCCATGGGTCTGTCCATGTGTAGTCTTTGGATGGTTGTTTAGTCCCTGGGAGCTCTGGTTGGTTGGTATTGTTGTTCTTATGAAGTTGCAAACCCCTTCAACTCCTTCAATCCTTTCTCTAATTCCTCCAATGGGGACCCTATTCTCAGTTCAATGGTTGGTTGTGAGTGTCTGCCTCTGTATTTGCCATGCTTTGGCAGAGTTTCTCAGGAGACAGCTATATCAGGCTCCTGTCAGCTTGCACTTCTTGGCATCAGCTATATTGTCTGGGCTTGGTGGCTGCCTTTAAAGGTTAGGCTCACAACCAAAAATATTTATTAAATACTTAAGCCTTACACTCTGGTGGAGATGTAATGACAGTAAGAAATGAACCTTTCCTTCCACTTAGAGTGTATTTAATTCAGTGGATAGTTTGGTAAACTAAAATATCTGTGGGTTCTTGGAGGAATGTTCCAAGTTTTACAAGGCACGAAAAAGAGAATTCTTTTTAAAGTAAGTGAAAGTATTCCTGCAACATTCTTTAATGATGTTGATCTTGAACCTGTATTTTACAATCCTGTGCTTACCATATGGCCAGAATATTCTTACAGGCTAAATGACTATTCTAATACTCTGAACAGATAAAATAGTATAAAATTTAGAATAAGATTAAGTATTATCCTCACATTTTAATGAACATTTCTCAAAATCTTTTACTTTTCTAAATCTTTTGCCTATAATATTTAAAACTCATTATTTTAAATAATACAAACATTTACATATTAAAAAGCCATACCTTTTTCTCCTTCTTCCCCCTCTCCTTTTTGACATCATCCCTCTGAGGTGCATCTTCTTTTTTTCTTGGTTAAAAGTGCATTATTTATAGCCTATGAGTACAAATGTTTAGGAGAATGTCCCTTTATCTCCTGCTGAGACAACTAACACACATTTTTAGTTATGTCTCTGCTCAATTTTTAAAATAAGCTTATTTTGAAGGATAATTATAGTTTTTGTGAATTCAAAGATTAATTCTGTGAATTTGCATTCATGTGCTTTCTTCTAGTTGACACATAATATTTGTATAGGCTTTCAGGGATGCAATTTAAATTGGGATGTAAATTGATTTCACTACCACAGTGTTGCCATGCTGATACCTTTATCTTGGTACATATTCAGATTACATGGACTCTAACCTTTTAACATTAGATAGATCCGTGAAGACAGTAAGAGATGAGATGTATATGTTCTCTTAGAGCTGAGTGTTTCCATAATTACAGAAGTCAATCTGGAGTGTTGCCATGAGGGTGGGTTAAAATATCCTTTACTGTTGTTCTTATGGAGTTTGGAACCCCATAAGAACAATACCAACCAACCAGAGCTCCCAGGGACTAAACCACTACACAAACACTATACATGGACTGACCCATGGCTACAGCTGCATATGTAGCAGAGGATGGCCTTGTTGGGCACCAATGGGAAGAGAGCCCTTGGTCCTGCCAAGGATGGACCTCAATGTCAGAGCAAGGATGTGAGAAGGGGTCGGTGGTTGGGTGGGGGAACCCCCTCATAGAAAAAGGAGTGGGGATGGGATGGGATGGGGGAGTACAGATGGAAAACTGGGAAAGGGGATAGCATCTAAATGTAAATAAAAAATCCAATAAAAATAAATTAAAAAATAAAGCCACCTAGATGCTTAAAAAAGAAATAAAATGAATATTCAAATGTTAAAAATGGTATTCTTTACTACCTTTTAGCATTGACAAACATCTTTGCTCTTTTTGTCACCTCAGTTTTGTAAATTAACATTTTTCTGATATTTCTGTTCTTTTAAAAATGGGCTGTTTTCTGTAATTGTAAGGACCGTTGAATATGAAAAATATAGTCTTTATGTGTAATTTCAATATGTGAATTGAAAAACAACCATTCATTGTCAATGTAGAGGTTAATATGAAAGCTGAGTGAGTGTGTAGTGAGCTGCAGCAGTCTCTGGAAACCTTGCAATTCCAATTATTTGATGTTTAAGAGGATAGTTAAAAGTTACTTACTTTAAACTGTTTGCATTATAATGGAAAAAGGATACGAAGATAAGCTTGTCAAATTCTATGTATTGCGTTCCTAGTAAAGTATGCATTTGTGTTTGTGCTTGCATGTGTGCTTTGAATCATAATTTTTTCAGTTATTTCATCTGGAAAATGAGCCCACCCCTTATAACAATCCACAAATACATTAAGGTACTATTTTGCTACATTTATTACCAATACACTATCAGTGTCTAAATTATACTAGCAAAATATAAATATTATAAAATTACTATGATAATTTTAGTTATACAGTTTGATAATTAGGTTGTTCCTGTTCCAATATTTTACAAACATAATGATTTTTCAGTACGCATCTCCTTTGGAGATGTCATTTCTTTCACATTTTTAAATATTTACAATTGAAGACATTAGAAATCAAGAAAATTTTCCTTCAAGGGGACATTTCTCTCAAATATCTGTAGTTCTTCAACTGAATGGGATATATTAGCTTCCCTCTCATAGATGTAAGAACTCTTGTAGAAGCTGCATTTCAGAAGATGCATTCCATCATGTTAGGAAATATATGGTAGCAAGCACATACCACTAGGACTTTACAGTCCCTCTATCTGTGTGGAACTAGAACAGATCTAAAAGGAAATAGTCTGAGCCTCAACATACAAGACAGTTTCTAAACCCTCCAGCAAGGGTCCACCTGTTAATATTTCCACGACCTTCTCAAACACAGTCACCACCAGAGGACTTAGATAAAATATCTAGGTCTGTGGGAGATAGTTCACATTAAATCCCAACATGTGAGAGACACATTTAAAACTATATTTTCTGTGATGAGAAATTTTCACAGCAATACTGTTACTTATGCTTAGTGGTGCATTCAAAAGCAGGTGCAAAGATAGCTTGAATCCACAGGGCATTTCTGAGTGGGATAGATTGCAATCTTTGGCTCACCAGAACATACTCGGACACAGCAGTAATAAATTTAGATAAAAATATATTCTTCTTTTGCATAATAGCAGCCAAGGATGCACAGGAGAATTGTTCATGGAACAGCTGTTGCCTTGTGAAAAGCACACCACAGGTATCCCATGCTTTAAAGACATGGCACTGTGGTACAGGAAAAGCATCAATGTATGCTCTGCATAATCTTATTGGATAAGCACCTCAAGGAAGACACAAGAAGTATGTTGTATGCTGAGACAAAAGAACAAGTTGTGTTGCCTGGAAAGAGAGCAGACTTGGGGAAAATACTTCTGAAAGGAGATAATGCTTAAGTTAGGAATTCCTAGGCAGTTTCCAAGGAAAGATGCTGAAATGGATTAATAGAACAAAATCAAAGATACAGAGGGTGTGAATAACTTGATAGTACACAAATCATGCATAATTATGTTTTCATTTTCCTTTTGTTTTCTCAACTTTTAAAAATCCAGCATTAATATGAGCTTTTACTTGGTCTTTCACTTCAAATTAGGGTCAATTTCACTCTCTAAGAATTTTAATACTTGTTTACCCATGCTCTCCTGAATTTCTTTAAGAGAGTTATATAGGTCCTTCTTAAAGTCCTCTATCATATTCATGAAATGGGATTTTAGATCTGAATTTTGCTTGTCAGATATGTTTGTGTAGCCTGTCCTTCCTGTGAGCTTGGTTGTGTCAGAACTCCTGTAAGTTCAGGTGTCTTTGGGATCCTGGACTCCTGGGTGTGGCCTAGCTCCTGGGAGTCAAGCTTTCTCTGGGTGTTGTAGGAGTATGTGGTGTGTGTGTGTGTGTGTGTGTGTGTGTGTGTGTGTGTGTGTGTGTGTGTGTGTGTGTAGGGTGTGGATGATAGAGTCCTGAAAACTCTCCAGGAGCAGGTACAAACCTGAGAGAACATGTGCCTCTGGCTGGGCAGAGGTTCCTGCGTAATATTACTACTGGTAATATTATCAATAATTATTTTGTAAAGACTTTTTGAGGACTTAATATTTTTAATTTTTCAATAATAGGGAGTTAATGCTATCTTTGACAGGATACTACTACTCACCTATTAAAAACAATGACTTTATGAAATTCTTAGGCAAATGGATAGAATTAGAAAATATCATCCCGAGTGATGTAACCCAGTCATAAAGAACACACATGGTATACACTCACTGATAAATGGGTATTAGGCCAAAAGCTCAGAATACCAAAGATACAATTCACAGACCATATGAAGCTCAAGAAAAAGGAAAACCAAAATGTGAGTGCTTCAGTCTGTCTTAGAAGGGGGAACAAAATACTCATGGAAATTAGAGGGTGGAAGGAACTTGGGAGGAAGAGAGGGGGCAGGGAGGAAGGGCAGTATCAGGTATGGGAAGAGAGAGGGATGATAGAAAGAGGGTCAGGAATTTGAACAGAGGTGTATAGCAATGGGGCATGAGAAATTGGGGGTAGCCACCAGCAAGTCCCAGATGCCAGGAAAGCAAAAGTCCAAGAACCCAACAGGGATGGCATTAGCTGAAAGACCCAACAAAGGGGAGGAAAAATCTGTAGAGACCCTATCCAGAGGTTAGGCAAGACCCAGTTGGGGGATAGGGCCACCACTCATCTCCAAATTTTTAACTCAGAATGGCTCCTATCTAAAGGAAATACAGAGAAAAAGAGTAGAGCAGAGACTGAAGGACAGACCATCCAGAGACTGCCCCACCTGGGCATCCATCCCACATACAGATACCACACCCAGACACTATTGCTGATGCCAAAATGTGTTTGCTGACAGTAGCCTGATATAGCTGACTCCAAAGAGGTTCTGCCAGAGTCTGACAAATGTTGAAGCAGATGCTCTCAGCCAACCATTGGACTGAGCATGGGGACCCCCAATGGAGGAGTTAGAGAAAGGACTGAAGGAGCTGAAGGGGTTTGCAACCCCATAGGAAGAACAACAATATCAACCAACCAGAACCCCAGAGCTAATATAAAAAGAATGTTAAAAATAAATAAAAAGTAAAATTCTTGCAGTTTCCTCCTCATACTACATATTTACAATTTAACTGTATATCTCAGTAACTATTTCACCTTGCCAGTATCCTTACATTGGTGTTGTGAGTTCCACAAGATGGCAATCACTTCTCACTTCTCAGGATATTCCCACAGTTCAAAGTTAACACATAGCAGCTGTCTGTTGAAATTGTTTACAAAGAAATGTTAATGTAAACTCCCCATATTTAAAAAAAATGGATGAGTCAATATTTTGGGTGCCATTGTGAGAATACAAAAAGGACTGTCTAATTCACAACAATGTATACATTCAATCACAAAACTGATATATATTATGAAGTCAAAATTTGCAAGCATTATACAATGATGCTATCAATTTGAGTAGATATGTGAAGTTTTAATAAATTTTAGTGTTTGAGATTTGATTAGTCTGATAAATGCTTCCCTGCCAGCAATCACTCTATAGAGAGACTTTTTTTTATTGGTTTTGAGACCAGATCTCTCTTTATTTCCCAGGATAGTGTCAATTTTAAGACCCCACACACAAGCTCATATTTATGCACCATATGTACAGCCTTGACCCAAATTCTGTAATGGCTCATACATGAAAACCTGGCAAAAGTACCATGGCATTATGGTCAAGTGCATGTAGTAATCTCATCTCAGGTTTAAGCCTAGCACCAGCACTAGCCAGAATTGTGATTTAGGAGCATTCCCTCATCATTCTTTTCAGGATTTTATCCTTCGCAAACATGCTGGGTAATAATTACTGAGTTAAGTCGTGTACATCAGAGAGAATGCTCCTCTCTCCTCCTCTCCTCTCCTCTCCTCCTCCCCTCTCCTCTCCTCTCCTCCCCTCTCCTCTCTCCTCTCCTCTCCTCCCTCTCTCCTCTCCTCCCTCCCCTCCCTCCCCTCCCCCCCTCCTCCTCCCTCTCTCTCTCTCTCTCTCTCTCTCTCTCTCTCTCTCTCTCTCTCTCTCTCTCTGTGGAGTGTTTGGGAAGGTGGACTTGATGCAAATACAATATGCATGCATGGATTCTCAAATACATCAACAGAGTAGAGCTACTATGAATACTTTTGTACATACCTTGAGTAGTACTGTTAGCTTCCTTTGAATAATATAAACTGAGTAAGGTCTTTGCACTGAAGGATATTTATTTACATCACTTTAGTTTTACACAGTCCATAGTGAATATTCTGAATTTTATTCTTGATATTCTTATTTTCTTACCATCTATTCTCTATCTTTCTTCATCTTCCTTATTTATATTACATGTGGCATACTAATTACAGTATTATACTTGGTATCCCATTTGTTTGATGAGAAGTAGCTTATCAATGTGGGAGTTTGTTTTTGCATTAGTGATGTGAGGTAAGAGTCTTCAGAATTCCAGATTTTATTTGATGGTAGATAAACAGCATGTAACATTTGGGGGTAAATGCCACAACATAAAGTGTAAAATATTGGCAATACTTCTCTTTCAGTAAAATTACCTGCAGCTGTATTAGCAAATGACTTGTCATTTAAATTAAAAAAGAACTAAATTATAGGCAATTTGAACTCATTTATCTTTTTTTTATGTCCTTGTGAGTACTGGCAAAATTAATCTCCCCCCAAAGAATGAACAACTAGTTTGAAATGTCAGTTCCCTAAAGAGACATCTATAGACTCCAGCCTATCCAAATTAAAAACCAGAATTTAAAAGAGGCATTGAAAAATTTAAATTTATTTGAAACACATGAGTTCAATTTTTCTGCAATATAAAGATAAGCTTTTATTATTCACCTATTGTGGCAAAGAACCACCATAGTAAAGCATGTTTTATTTTTCCCCATTGATATCAAAATGCTGTATTAATTCTAGGGGTGCTTTGAAATTATAATTATTTCGTTTCGATATTACTTAGTTTATCCTACTCCAAACTCTGAAAATTGAGCCTCTTTACCACTTAATTTTAATACTGAATCTGTTTTGTGGCTCAACAGTTTTTCTGAATGATAACTTCATTGGCCTTCATATGTATCTGATAACACTAGTTTTCATTGTAAAAATATTTATTGGATATGTAATATATGTCACTAGTTTGGAATTTTGATATTTATTTATTTATTTATTGGAATTTTGATATTTAATAGTTCACGTCTTAAATTTGAGGGGTGGATGCTTCTGAGTAGAAAGTAGATATAAGCTGCCTTGATGGTAACTGTATAAACTATTCTGTTCTTTCCATATTGATATTCTCCATAAATAATATTGCATCACTCTAATTAGAAGTTTACATCGAATAATATTTAATTACTCACCTTATATATCCTCCAAAAGAAATGTGAAAGCAATTTGCTGATTATATCTGTTACTTGGCTTGAATATGCATAACTAATATAATATATACATTTCAAATAAATCTTGGTAGTATAATTGTGTATTGATGCTGTGTGTTTAGGAAAAGGTTACTAAAGTAGCTTCCTTTTCGGGTGATCACCTACCTTTAAAAATAAATTCCTTATTTCTGTACTGTCATGTATGGGTCATGTTGGAGAATATAAATTTTAGCTAATGTTCTCCTCTTTACTTATATTTATTTATCTTATTTATTTTTAGGTGTCATGCAAAACTTTGAAACTTTACGTATCTATTGGCGCTGGAGATGTGGGTTGCAAATTGTTTGTTGCTTTTGCAAGCTACTTGGGTTCAGATCCCAGTACTCAGATGGCCACTCACAACCATTTATAATTTCAGTGCCAAGGGATCTTATGTCATCTTCTGTCCTCTATAAGCACCAAAATGTGCATGTGCCCACACACATATAGACAGATCAGACACTGATTAAAATGATAGAAAATAAATATAAAAATAAAAGCCTTTAAATATCTATGTAGTCCTAATTAATATTTTAATTATGCATTTGATTGTGTGATGTTTAAATCATGGATAATATAGACAGCTCTCTTTAAAAGTATAAGAAATGCAAAATAAATGATAGTGATTTTTACAAGTACTAAATAATTATTGAATAATCAAGGCATAACTGATAATTGGGTGAAAACATAAAATCATAAATACTAACTTAAGTAACAAAAATATTTATCATATGTACCATCATGTCCTGGTACAATGTAATAACAAGAAAATATGTATGTCAAGGTATCAGTAATGTACCCAAAATAGGATACCTGGATATAGTATATGAGCTTATAAACATATGCCAATAATTTTTGGTACAAGTAAACATATGTGTGTGTGTGTGACTTTATATTTTATATAAAGGTGCAGTTTAGCCTTGACTATGCTTGTACATCAGTATATTAATGCTTCAACATACAGATTATAGAACTTGAAACAATAATAATTTAATATTAAATCCTGCGTATATTTTTATGGATAGATAAAAAAATTTGTAGCAAACTGTAGGTAAATTCACTGTTTTGAAAAGATTATACTGAGAGACATTTAGTGAATTTATTATTTTGCAGCTAATTTATGGGATCTATTACATATTTTGGTATACATTGTATTAATGTGTTTCTCAGATTGACCTGAGATGGCTGAGGTCAAAGCTTCAATCTCACCAGCAGCTAAAATTACAGATGTGACCAATCTCTTATATTTTACCATGTACAGATGATTAAGGTGCTTTTTTTTCTACAAGGTAAACTATTGTCTCTTCATATTGCAATCATTATTTGTGTGGTTAAACATTCATGCATGTGTACGTGTGTGTGTGTGTGTGTGCGTGCATGTGTGTGTGTTTGAGAGAGAGAGAGAGAGAGAGAGAGAGAGAGAGAGAGAGGAGAGATTGATATCTTCCGTAATTTCACTCTATGTTGTGTTTTTGAGGCAAGGTCTTTCCTTAAAGATGAAGCTCATGAATTTGACAAGTCCAGTGGACGAGAAAGTTCCAATGCTCCTCCTGCTGCTGCCTCCAGCACTGTGATTACATTATACATCCAGATTTGTCTGTGGGTGCTGATATTAAAGCTCATGTTCAGATGCCTGCACTGCACTTAATCGAGTCTATCCTCAATACTCTGTGGCTAATGTTTTAAAAATCTGCTTGTGCCTTTCTTGAAGCTTCCTATTACCAACTAAAACAGGTTCACTCCTGAATTTCCAAAGAACTAGTCCTTTCTGCTTCACATTTGTAAATTTTATATTTTATTGCTTTTACATGTACATAAATGCACATGTGCAAACTGTAGAAAGATTGTGCTTCATAAGGAAAGCATAGAAAATTCTTAAACTACCCGGATTTCTCAATTTCTTTATAGCCTTGCTCATAAGAAATGCTGAATATTTATAGAATTCTGGTATTGTTAATACTGTTATTATAATGAATAAGGTTTAACTCTTCTTTCTGATTTACATGAATCACATGCATATAGATTCTCTCATTTTCTGTCTCTCCGTGTTTGTACATGTGTGTGTGGTACAGGTTGGCTGTCCTCTCTTACACCACACACACACACACACACACACACACACACACACACACACACACACACACACACACACACACAGGTCTTTCTGGAAGTGTTTGAAATTCATCTGGAGCCTGAAAAGTACTTTTTTAAATTAATTTTAGCCTTCTTCTCTTTCCTTTAGCCCCTGACCTACGTCATTTTCTTAATTCAAAGCAGTAATCTCAACTCCTACTTTACCTTGAGAATATCTAACAAGGATTCTTCAGCTTGCCAATAAATATTTTATGATTGTACTGTTTTCTAGACATTCCTTTACTTGGCCTATCCAACTCCAAGGTTTATATACTCCTGTCCAGTCTAATTTCTCTCAGCCTTTCTCATGTCCATCCTATGTAGAAATATTGTACAGGTTAGTTTTTGTCAATTTGACACGAACATGATGTCATTAAGTGACCAGGAGTAGCGACTCTTTACTAAAGAATTGCCTTCATTATATTGGCATTATAGTATATTACTGTGAGCATGTTTGTGGGAAGTTTTCTTAGTTGTTAGTTGACATATAAGGGCCTTGTACACTGTCCATGCTGCCATCTCTGAGCAGATGTGGGTGGGATGAATAAAAATGTTGAATAATCCAGGGGAAGTAAAACAGTCTTTCTCCATGGTATTATTAGCTTCTGTTTCTGCCTCCAGATACCTGATGGATTTCTTGTTTTGTTTTCTGTGTTAGAGAAGATGTCTTCTATGGCCTTTGACATTTGAATATATGTTCCCCAGTCTATTCTGTTTGGAGAGGCTAGGAAGTATGGTCTTGCTTGAGGAAGAATGTCACTGGGACAGGGTTTGAGAGTGTAAAGACCAGTGCCATTTTTGAGTTCTCTCTTTCTGCTTCCTGTTAGCAGTTTAAGATGTTAACTCTTAGTTTGATGCTCCAGTGGTCCTACCTTTCTGATTTTATGCTTCTCCACTGTGATGGTTATGGACTCTTATCCTTCTGGAACTATAAACCCAAATAAGCCCTTCCTTTAATAAGTTTCCTCGGTCATGGTGTTTTATCACAGCAAAAAACAGTAATTGATACAGCTGCCTCCAACAATGGATGGCAATGGATTACAATTTGAAAGTCAAATTAACCCTTTCCTCCTCAAGTTTATTTTGGTCATAATGTTTAACACAGAAACAGAAAAGCAAATTAGGACAGACCTTATTTAATCTGCTTATTTCATTTCATCTTTAAATTATTTTCCCAACCCCCTTTTTAATTTCACTTATATAAATGCCTAGTGAAGACTATCTAAACATGAAATCTAAAACATTTCAATCACATATTGCCTTCCAGTTTTAGACTACACTTCCCTCCCCAAAAAAGATAAGAACTTTCAGGATATTCACTGCACTGTGAATACAGAACGTGTGTTAAATGAATATTAGCCATTTAATAAGTGATATACAAGATATAATCCATAGATCCAGAGTCTAGAGGCAATGCCTGGATCTCCCTGGAAGAAAATGGATTGGATTTTACAAATGGACTTGGGGTAGGTGGAGAAAGGAACAGGGGGTAGTAGGTGTTTGGAGAGATCAGGTGGAGGAAAAGAATCCTGGGAGAGAAGGCTGGAATTGCCTGAGGATTTGGAGTATGATGTTGAAAACTAGCGCAGTGGAGACTTCCTGGAATATATGAAAGTGATCCCAATGAGAGCTTCTATTATAATGAGTAATAAGGACTCCTAACTGGCTGTACCTTGTTACCAAGGCTTCCTGTGGTGGGACTATGTTGCATTCAATTTAGTTGTTGAATTTCCCAAACAACCTAGGTTTGTTGCTGAGACAAAGGTTGCTCTCCAAAAACTGAAAATTGGCCCCATTGTTGATGACAACACCTACACAACTCATTGAACAAGGAGAAGTTGAGCTGGTGCATACACAAAGCTTTCAGTCCTACACTCTAGTCTGTTTGGTGTGGCAAGGTACTCTGTAAGCTACCAAAAGAGAAATAAACACAAAACCAAGGAAAAAAAACCCTTTGACTTACAATTTTCCTTCCTTCAAAATATGCTAGGAAACGATGGCCCAGGACCTGTGGGAGTGGTCAATCAATATCTGATTTAACTTAAAGCCCACTGCAGGCAAAGGAACCAACAGTTTGGATAACCAGCAATGAGAGACTAGATATCTCAGAGACCTAGGGTAAAATCATACACTATTGGAGAAAAACAAATGTACCATCACAATGTCTCCAATGATATGACATTCTGCTAAACTCATAGATCAGTGCCTTATCCCATCATCATCAGGGAGGCTTTCTCTGGCAGCAGATGGGAGAGTTTAATTGGGAGGTCTTTATCAAGTCCCTCACCTCTGAGCTCAGGAGAGTCACAGGTGGTAGAAACAGTGTAAGGACCAAAGCAGATGGAAGACACCATGAGATCAAGCCCCCTGAATCAACCATGCACAGTGCATATGCACTCATGGAAACTGAGACAGCAAGCATAGGGTCTACAAGGAATTATACCAGGTCCCCTGCATATATATCATACATATTATTGTTTTTAGCTTAGAATTTTTATGAGACCCCTGACTGAGAAATAGTGGGTCTTTGACTCTTGTGTCTGTTCTTGGATCCTTTTTCCTTTAATTGGGTTTACATGTCCAATTGCCATATGATAGTTTTTGCTTTATCTTGATATTTCATTTTGTCATATGTGGTTGTATCTCTGAGAAGCATTTTCTTTTCAAATGAGAGACAGAAATGGAGTAGATCTGGAAGAACTCAGAGGAGTAGAGGGGTGAATTATAATCAGGATATACTGTAGGAGAAAAGAATCTATTTTCAATAAAAAGAAAAAATCTGGAATACAAATCACATATAATATATGTCTCCTTTACTTCTCTTTACTTTGCATATAGCTGACCTAGTCACTCAGTGAAATCCCTACTGTCTTCTTTGCATCCCCAGTGTCACTCAAAAGCTTTACTCTCTATGGTGCTCTATATTATTCTCTGGCTTGCTTCTCATAGTTCTGCTCTAGCTCCAATGGGTGAACTAGTTCTGAGATTTTGTTTATGGCTTTTCCTCATCTTTTGACACTTAATCCAGGTTCTTCTTTCTATCTAAAACACTCCGCTCTGCAGTCTCTCCTGCTCCTATTTGCTCAGTTGTAATCAATGTTTCATGGAGATATGGCATCAGTTTTCTAGAAAATCTGTCTTGAAATTCTTCCATGGGGGTTGGGGATTTAGCTCAGTGGTAGAGCGCTTGCCTAGGAAGCGCAAGGCCCTGGGTTCGGTCCCCAGCTCCGAAAAAAAAAAAAAGAACCAAAAAAAAAAAAGAAATTCTTCCATGAATTGCAGTTCACTGAGCAAGCTCCTGTAGTCCTAATTATAACCACTGGTTACAACTATGGTGAAATTAAAACGTATTAGCCATATATCTACTACCATAATGATTAAAAGCCAAGTACTTTCTTAAATATATATGTTCTCAATCTATTAAGTTCTATTAAGTAGAAGTCATAACTAGCCATCGACTAAATGATTAAATGACCTGCTATTTGGCTTCCTGCATAGACGTGTGTGTGTGTGTGTGTGTGTGTGTGTGTGTGTGTGTGTGTGTGTGTTCTTAAATTTCCCTTTGGGATGAGAAGGTTATGAGTATTTACAAAATGTATTTTCAGACATCAGCTTTCCATGAATATGTTCATTACATTATTACTTCTTTCAATTTTGTTATTAAATTTTAAATGCCCTAAGTATTTAAAGTCATATTTATTTAGCATACTCTTTAGAATGATTAAAAATGTCCTGTTTGTACTATTTTTTGTCTTCATTGGTATTAAAAACTTTAGTAAATGATTCTGACTTTAAATTATTTGTATAAAGAATTTGTGTACAGTATGATCTCATTAATTCTTTTGCCAAAAGATTACAAAACTCAAATCTTTGCAGGATTCAGCAAATCCAGATTAATACAGCTTAAAAATTACAAAGGGGTTTTTCTCTTGGGAATTTGATCAATTATTTTAATTATATCCCTCCAAGTAACTACAGCCAGTAAGGATCATCCTGCTTTTTAAATTCTTTGAGCCAGGAGGGACCAGCCTGAAAAAGTTGTTTTGCCTGTTGTTCATTACATTCATCAGTGACTACAAAACTCTTGTTTGAAATGTAGAATATGGCCAAGAATTTTGGGATACATTTAACAAATGTCTTAGTTCATCGGGACTTCTATTACAAGTAGTCTTAAGGCTTATGAATAGTACAAATGTTCTTATCAGAATTCTAGAGATTGGGAGTCCAATTCACCAGTAGATTCTGTTATCATGAAGGCTTTCTTTCTGATTCACTGATTGTCTTTCTAGTTAAATGCTCTTATAGGTTTGAAGTCTTTTTCAGACTTCCCTAATCAAATTTGGGTTCTGCCTTCTTTACCTAATCATTGCCTGGAGGTTCCATCTACATATACCATAAGCATAAAAATTAATATTTTAGCATGGCAAGTTAGGGCAGCCCAACAATAAGGCCATAGCTCCTTCAGTTCTTCCCCTAATTCCTCCATTGTCAGCAGTCCAATCAAGAAAGTCCTTAGATTCTTACTGTTGTAAATAATGTTTAAATTGCAATCATTACAAGTTCTGCTGCTTCTGTTTCAAGAGTTTAGTTTAAATTTTATCAATAATTTTTTACTAAAATTGCTTCCTTCTGTGTGCCTGTCATTTATAATCTATAACCTAAAAGAATAAAAATATGGGTCATCTATAGAAGTGTCATTTTTTAATGCACAGCTTTCCCTGGGCTTCCAGCAAAATTGCAAATTGTAGCACACTTAATGAGGATAATAACCTAACAGCATGCATGTTGTTTTCATAAACACATTTTCCTAATAACAGACTCACATCTGAAAGAAATCATTTAATCAGTATGAATTCCTGTAATTTGTCACCTATCCTGATGTGGGATTTATGTATCCCTCAAAATCTCTTGAGTTAAAACTTGTCCTAGGAGACTATGAACAAGATGTGCATGTTAATGGAGGAACTTTTTCTTTTTTTGTCCCGTTATTATGGCTCACTCTCCTGATTGTTGAACCTGTGGGCAATGCTGCCAGTATTTCCATCTTCTCATGTGTCGACAGTCTGGTAACAATAATGTGATGTTTTTTATCCGAGGCTTCATATTAGCTAATGAGAGAAAGCTATCACATAAATAGCAATGCTATTCTTTCATCCTTTGTCTTCTAGGAGAATGATATTAAATTATGGGGTTTGCATACTTAATTATCAATAGAAATACTTAATTAATTACACAAGTAGCTACAACTTCTTGGATAGACATCGTATATTAATAAATAAAATCTTTCTGATTGGAGTCAATTATGAATCCTGTCTGAATGAAGTAATAATGAAAACTACAGAGTAGTAAAAGATTTACACTATGACTGCATGCAACTAAACAGAGAATTTATCAGGCAGGATAGAAAAGCATTGGCAGGTGGAATACTTCTAATTAACTATGCTTTGGATGATTTACTTTTATTTATAGTATCTTTATTTAACTTAATTTTTTATTAAACACCTTTGTTACCAGTATAAGTTAAACATCAGCTCATTCAATTCAGTTTAATGTTCTTGAAATCTAAGATAACTTAAATTCAAGTACAGGAAGAGATAATATTAATATATACACACAACTACAAATTTGCATGATATTTTTGTGTGTAGTGTTTCTTTTTTCTATCCTGAAGAGGATATACTTTCATTTTCTTGGAATATAAAACAATGAACCTGGAAATTGATTATTCTGTAGTTCTATCCCAACAGAAAACTAAATTTATTAGTTTATTTTTTGTGATGTAACTATAATAAGTAAATTAATAGAAGCTCATAATTTTGATATTTCTAATATCCTTCAGTCAGATAAAAGTTGAAGGAAGCAATAAAGTATTATGCTTTTTAAAAGTTATTCTTTATTTATAATTAAAATATGTTTTTCATAAAGTATATTCTGATTATGGTTTGCCCTTTCAAACTTCTCCCAGAATTCCCCATTTCCACACTCACCCAAATACACACACATGCTTTCTTGCTCTCTTTCATTAGAAATGAATAGGCCTTCTTTTAAAGAAATAAAGTTAAATGAAAGAAGATAAAATAAAAATTATAAAAAAGCCTGAGCAAGAAAACACAAACAAACAAACAAGCAAACAAACAGAAAAAGAGACCAAAAAAAGAAGAAACACATAGATAGGGGGATACACATATTGCACATGCAGAAAATCCCATAACCCTAGCCCTAACCCAAACCCATAAAGACATAAAATTAGGAAACATAATATATAGGCAAAAGACCTGTTGTGGGATGATGTCACAGGTGAGGCAGGTACAAGATAGAAGGAGGCCTGTCATTGGATGAGAAGGAAGGGTGGGCGGGAGAAAAGTTTGAAGGAAGAGGAGGAGACTGGAACGAAGACAGAGGAAAAGAGGAGGAGGATGGCCGAGAAGCCGTGGCAGGACAATGGAGGCTGACAATGGAAGCCACATTAGCTTCCTCCATAAACATGTGTGCCTTTCAATATTATTTGTCTCTCTGATTTATCAAATATAGAAAACATCATCTGTTAGTAGAATGTCTCCAGCCCACTCTTGTCCCAAATATCTAAGTAACTGTCAATCCAAGATATACAACATATATGTAGATACACAGACAGATGTACATGTATGTACACATGCACCCCCATACAAACACACACTTATACATGCACCTACATATGTAGTCAAATTACTTCTTCAAAGAAATGTTTCTTCTTTTTGTCTTTTCATTTATCCTCAATCGGAATGTCTGGCTTAGAGGCAGACAAATTATCAATTCAAGCACCTACATAAAAAACCATCAAATTTTAAGTATAATTTATTGATGTAATTTTAATGTCCTTTTTCTTATTTGCGTTAAAGAATCTCATACTTTTTCTCTTCTATGACAACTGCTGATATTCCTTCTGTTTTTCATAAGGGCGTTAACATGACAGAAAAAGTGTATTTTGAACAAATCTTGAAACCTAAAAGTTGATTGATAAAAATGGCACGGCTAAATTTATATAATGAATACAGTCATTTTTCCTAAAGTGAAAGCAAACAATTTACCATTGCAATGCAATTATAAGTTGACACTGCCACATAGAATATAAGACATAAATTAATTTTTTTAAATTTAAAAATATGTCTGATGTAATAATTGTGTTTGTTTAATGTCCTCATTGCTGTGATAAAATACTTCAAGCAATTTAAAGTTTACTGGCTACAGTCCAGCCTGGCAAGGATGCCAGGGTGGGTAGCAGGAGCATGAAAGTGGCTAGTCACATTGTATCCACAGTCAAGAAACAGAGCTAGATAGATCCTCACTCACTTATTCAGTCCAGGACCACAGTCTATCAAATAGCGCTGCACACACTGGACTGCGTCTTCCTTCTTTGAAGCCAGTCTAAAAGTCCCTCACATAAACACCAGGAAGATTCTCCTCTAACTCATGTCAAGGTGACACTATTAACTAGCATACCTGACAATCCTAACTATGAAATAATTTAGTGAAATGACTAAGCCAATATTAAAATACCTTTACTTGTTTCCCATAATTACATAATGAAATATCTCCTGATATATTCCAGAAACTAGAACGACACCTGTGGTTTTGAAGCCCCCTTGGTTCCTGATAAGGCAGTCACCTTACTTCTTACTGTCTGTAGATCCCTACAAGTCCAGTATCTGCTAGATTTCTTATTTGATTTCATTCTTGGCTTTATTACTGTGTCTACATTCTCTCTTAAACTCTAACATAATAGCTCTATGGCTATTTAAAATTGTAGGTGAAAAAAACTTTTTGAAAAACAGGACAATTTTTAAGCTGAATTTTCAGTTAAAGGCACATTCTGGGTTGCATTAATTTTTTTGAATCAAATTTGTTGATTTACTCTAGACTCACAAATAAAATATATGTGAAGATCCTTAAAATGAAATATGTATGTACTGGCAAATTTCATGAACTTTTGATTGGAGTCTTACATGGTTTAATATATTACAAATATATTCATTGGAAAATGAGTCAATTTTTTAATTATACTTTTTCATTGTCTAATAAAATTATAATGAAGTCCCTGGAAAAGTACTTATGTCTTCTCTTGGCAAGATCATGTTTGGCCATAGCATAGCTAAAAATGTTTCATAAGGCAATATAAAACAGCGTACCTAAAGCCGAAATATCTTGTCAAAAACTAAATGAATAGAGCCATACCATTCTTGTAACAAAAATATCACTGTAAATATAATCTATGAGATTAAACCTATAAGCAAAATCTTGAATTGTATTAAAAGTTGCATCATGGTGTCTAAAATGTTTTAAATAATATTTAATATATATCTTAAAATTTGAAATACTACAGCTTTCCCAAAATAAAGCTTAAACCAACTACATATTCTATTTAAGTTCTGGCTGTTGCAACTGCAGCATTTTCTTAGCATGTCAAGAAAAGGACTCAAAAGCTCCCTCCTGATGGGATAACATGGTGATGAAGTAACAGCACTCATAAACCTCCATATTTTAATCTACTTCAGTATAAAATAAAGCAACATTTGTACAACTTATCCAGCCACTTCAGAAGATAATAAAATTGTTTTTAAGAAAAAGCTAATATTGGAATCTAATTTTTCCAGGGAAATTTGGGAAAAAAATTCGTCTCACCAAGAGTCTAAGTAGCTTCCTAGGGCACAGTATAATCAGCATTGTGACTGGATCCCATGAAAACATCCCAACCCTGTTTGTGAATTCCTACTTGGATTTTTGAAATTTATCCATAATGAGATAGCAAGAATAATTCTCCCGACATTAGAAGTCTAAAACAAAGAAGGATAAAAGAAAATGTTTCACAGAGCCAGTGACAGTCTTCTCTTATGAAAGGAACAAGTAAACAGTCATGTATTACTCAACTTTCTCCTTGATATTTTTCTGTGATCTCTCAGAAGGAATTCCCCAGCCTGGATTGTCTTGGGTTAAACATATATTGCTAGGGAGATGGTTTGCTGAATGAAGTTCTTGCTGCACAAACATGAGGGCCTGAATTTGATTACTGCCATCAATATCAAAGCAGGACGTGACAATGTGTGTCTATATCCCAAGCACAGTGCTAAGACAAAGGAAGATGCTAGAAATTTTGTGAAGTCCCTAAAGAAAGCAGTATCCAGGATAAAGCAAGCTATAGAGCAGCAAGAGGAATCCAGAAGAACTGGGAAAATAGAACATAATCTCCATGCTTGTGGATGAAGAAAATATTACAGAACAACTTGATTTACATACACTTTAAATAAATTCCATTAACAACTCTCTCATAAATAAGTTACTGGCAGCATGCATGTAGCCTTGTTAATGGTGATTTAATATCATGAAGAGCATCTACCATTATTCTCAGGAGCATGATGGAGGATGATGATAATGATAACTATTGGAAATACATCTTTGAAATTCAAAGTTTAGGAAAACATTCATATTTAGTGAAATTATGTAAACTTTCAGGTTAGGAAAGAAGCTTTACAGACTCATCCAGGGTTCGAGGCACTAGTTTTCACAATTGTTAAGCTACTTACTTTCCCTGGAGGCTATGGTGGTAGGGATTGGGAACATGCATGCTGTTTTAACGATGTGGCTGTGAAGTTTCATCTGGATGAGAACCAGTATGTTTATCTTGCATGGATTATCTGTGCGCCATTGCCTAAATATGTAAAGCTTAAAACAAGGGTTTGTCTAGTTATTTCTTCAATAGTACTGAGATCTGATTGTTCAGAAAGGTTAAATACTAATGATGTATAAACTCAGTCCTTCTAAAATAGGACTATTGGTTTGAAATTGAAAATTATTTCAAAGATTTATTATATCTGTGTGTCTGCATATGTCTCTGTGCAACTGCAATGTGTGTATAGGTACCTGTGAAAGCCAGAAGAGTTATCTTCTGGGGCTGGAGTTATAGGCAGTCTTTAGTGGCCTAATATGGGTGCCAGGAATTAATCTCAGATCCTTACTTTTATAAAAGGCTCTTTATGGCTGTGCCATCTCTCCAGCATTTTGCTTCATTTTTAAGCATAGAATCAAATATATTTGGAAGAAGTGGATCCACATATGTTTAGAAATTAAAGTTGATCCAATTTCTGGCTTATATTAGAAGTAATAAAACTGCATGGCAATTTCAAAGCAAACAATTAAAAACTGATTATTTTTTAGATCAGTGTCCATTTAGCATCACAACAGACAAGATGGTAACCCTACACCTTAATATGAAATTAACTTTAAATCATGTTATCATTCTCCCTAAGTTTTGTTGCTTGGGCCTTTAAAAAGTGAAAAAGAATATTACTTCAGCTTTGTTTTTTTTTTCAACATATTCTCACACTGTAGTCCTGGTTGGCCTTAAACTCAGTATGTATTTCAGGCTGGCCTCAGGCTCTCAGCAGTTCTTCTGTGTGAGCTTCCTAAGGACTGATATTTCAGTAGGAATCATCAGATTTCTCTTTGGACTTCATCTCATTAATGCTAATTCTGGAAATAGATATGTTAATACTGAAAGGCAAATAAAAGGAAATCGTTCATACTAGCAAATGAAAAGGAAAACTGTTTCTGAGAGAGACAGAGAGACAGACAGAGACAGAAAGATAGAGAGAGAGAGAGTCAAAGATAGAGACACAGAGAGAGAAAGAGACAGAGAAAGACGCACAGCCTCATTTAATGCAGGACATTTGATTGGAATGTTTCATTAGTCATGAATTTTCTTGTATGCTTATTCTGGGACTTTGTCTTCTGATCTGACCCCTGCTAACTTGCTTTCTTTCCTCTTACGTTTTTCTCTTCCACTTTCTTCTCTTCCTTACTTAGGACATTATTGGAAAACAATCACTTTGAAATATTTTCTATTTCTATACTTAAAAAAGTCGAGAAAATAAAAATAGATTCTAGTTCTCTTATTACAATTTTCTTATTTTTTATCACGTTTCTGGGAAGAGATTTATTGAGGATGATTGCAAGATTCATATTTATTCCTTCTGAATCTTACTATATACTAATATAAATAATGTTACCTTTGCTTTATTTCCAAAATACAATTTATTTGTGTATTTGGGAACAAAGTATCAGTATTATAATTGAGAAAGCTGATATGTAATTTGTTTACAATGATATTGGAATAATGTCTTACTTAAACAATGGTTGGTAGAGCTTATAACTTACGTGAGCTAGCAAAACTAAGAAACTCGATGTCAGTGTTATTATCAAGTGAGCTTTAGATCTTACTTTCATGGCGTGAGCTTTTCACTGATAGCTCTTTGCTGTTCTGTGATAAAATTTAGAAGAGAGAATTGTATTGAGTGGTATTTCAATCTATTACTGTTTTCCAACCATGGGAAAAAAACTTTCACCATATTGAGCCAATTTCACTTAAAAAAATAAGACATTTTAGATACAGATCTCACACATACTTATTTAACTTTTTGCTAGACTATTGACTAATAGATTAGTATCTTAAGTGATGTTTACATTGGGAGGCAAATAAATTTGAAACTAAAAGATGAATTCTTGTTGGGTATTCTCAGAATGTGGCGACCCTACAGAAAGACAGGGTAAACTCTAAGATCAGGGACTGCCAGTTGTTCTGAAAGAGGAGTGATCTTTTCAAGTGAGCAAGTATAGATCAAAGAGTTCCATTAAAACATAAACAGAAAAGTAACAGTTAATAGAAAGTGTGTACAGAAAATGAAACAAGTTCACATAAAATCTAGCAAATGGAGTGCATTTAGCAAGATGAAGTAGTATAAGGTATCATATAAAGTTTCCATTTCTTGCCTACAATACATAACAGACAATGAGCTGGTTGAGAGATGGAAAACACCAAGTCACATTTTTAAGGTTCAAGAAACTGGAGTATAGTTTTACCCTCAGGTTTTGTTCTACTACAGATATTTCTTGAGACATGAGCATTATAACACATTTTTGGAGAATGTGCTTGGGAATTCTTTGGGGGAGAATACTAACAAGCATTAATACTATGTAATTTAAAACACTCATCTCTGAGTAATGTAATATACTCATTAACTTTAGCATATATTTACAATAAAAGGATAGACATTTGATATTTGTGGTCTCAGAATAAAATTATCACTATTTTCATGAGGAGAAAGTTCATTTAAAACTCTTATATGCAGATATAAAACAACTTAATGGAATTCTTATGATTCTATACAGGATGTTGAATGAAGGATGACACATGTAATTAAACATTTATTTTGCATGTGTTTCATCCCTCATGAGTATGCAGTAGTGACCTAATTTTAATTTAATATCAGGACCACTAATAAATTTAGACACAATCAAGAGCAAATCAATTTCAAACATTATTAATAAATTAACACATTCAAAACTCTTTAATTCTTCAGACACTAACTTTATTTATTGATGCATCATTATTGAGGAATGTCCTCCTATTTGTCAAATAAAAATGTTATACCAAGTATCAATTAACAGTTATAATGACTTAAAATAATTAAAATAATGACCTTAAAATAATTTAACTCTAAAGTAAATGATAAACTTCATTTTTGTGTGATAATTTATAAAGTTTTGTGTCTGAAAGTATTCTTCTGCATGTATAACTTATAAGTCTAAGCTAATAAATGATACATTGTGGACTTGCTTATTTTTATTTTCTGAAGTTTTCAAAATTTATTGTTATGAGTTTATTATTCAATTATGAGAAAGACCATGTGGGTTTTAGGGTGTGTGAATGTGTGTGTGTAAAAGTTTGTGTGCATGTGTACACTGCATGTATATATGCACATTTATTAGAAACTAGAAGAGACAATCAGATCTAGTGGGGTTGCAGTTATATGTGTTTGGTCAGCTACCTAGCAAGGGTCCTAGAAACTGAAGCCTGTTTTAATGAAAGAGCAACAAGTACTTGAAACTACTAAACCATCTCTAAAGTCTTTAAGTTTTGAAATAGAAAGAGGGATTCCACCAATATGGCTATTAACGGACTGTAATAATGACAAGAACTTACATTTGTCATTTGTTACATATCCTTGGTTAAGCTATTGTATAAAAATGAGGTCTTAGCAATATATGAAATATTTCTAAAATATTTAAAAATCATTTAAAGTATATATATATACTGTCTCTTAAACACATATAATGTTCTAAACTTACATCACACTATTTAAAGATATTTGATCTGTTGAAAATTTTAATCATTAACAGTTGACACACTGGCATTTGATAATACCCTTATATTGAATTGGTGGAGATCATTTCATTGAAATAAGAAATGCATTTGATACAACACAGGTCCTGGAAAGAATTTTAAAGGTACAAAGGCTCTTGAAGAAATCACAGGAAGGTGGACTGAGGACAGTTCGAATACTGAGAGCTCTTAAAGGCTGGCAAGTTAGGAGGTCTTGTGCATAGGAAAGGCTCTTTAGGATGCTATGAAGATCTTAGGCATGGTCTTTGATGATTGAATGTAGAAAATCACAACACCTCTACTTTTTTTTCTTCCACCCACCCACTCCTACCTCCCTGCCCTGGCATTTCCCTACATTGGAGCATGGAGCCTTCACAGAACCAAGGTCCTCTCCTCTCATTGATGTCCAACAAGGCCACCCTCTGCTACATATGCAGCTGGAGCCATGGGTCCCTCCATGTGTACTCTTTGGTTGGTGGTTTGGTCCCTGGGAGCTCTGGGGTGACTGATTAGTTGATATTGTTGTTTTTCCTATGGGTTGCAAACCCCTTTAGTTCCTTCAATCCTTTCTCTAATTTTCTCCATTGGGGAGCCAGTGCTCAGTCCAGTCACTGGCTGTGAGCATCCACCTCCGTATTTATGTCATAGTGAGGAGAAGATCCATTCACCTTCCAACCCTGTAACCTCTTGAGCAGAAGAATGAGGCAAGGCTATTATCATTAAGCTTCAATCTAATCTGTCTAGTACCTTCACATACCAGGTACATATAAAAGAAAAGAAAGAAATTGCCAAGTCCCTACTCATTCACATTCTCGAGACTCATTTAAAAATAGAGAGGAAGTGAAGCATTAATCAAACAATGCATGAGGGTTTTAGCATATGCTGACCAACTTTTTTCGATCTTTCCGTCCTCCCCTCCCCTCCCTCCCTCCTCCTCTCTCTCTCTCTCTCTCTCTCTCTCTCCTCCGTCCTCCCTTCCCTTTCCTTCCTTCCTTCCTTCCTTCCTTCCTTCCTTCCTTCCTTCCTTCCTATCTCTTATTTTTGTTATTAGTTTTGCTTTAGTTTTATGTGACAGTTTAGTTTTATGCTCTAGACTGCATCTAACTTGCTAAGCAAACAAAAATCCTGGTGATTCTGTTTCCATGTCGGTAGTGTTCTCGGATTGTGTAGATGTGTGCCACCACCTACACCTATAGAGGTGTGCCTTTTATCTGTAAATGGAATAGAACATGATGGTTTTAAGATAATGAATTTAAGAGAGAAGTGATGCCCAATTATATTCATTTATGTTCATATCCCATGGATTCAGAATAGTGTTACATATGTTTAAGAAATGGACTCATTTGGTTACTTAGGAATATGTAAGAAAAAGTGAAAGTGTCAAAAATATTAATGATTTATAATAACATGAGAAGAACATGTTTTAGAATTTTAGGTTGTTTGAACACATATATTTCTGCTATATCTGAAAAATTATTCTAGAAGATAAGGAATTTTATCAGTGAAACCAAAAAATTGCCTATGAAACATGGATAATCTAAATGTCTTCTTGCTGATTGCTCTTCTTTTATTATAGGATTCAATCCAGGAATCCTGAGGTGCTCTGTTTAGGACATTCATTCTTATTCTAAAACAGAATCTAATAAGTCTTATTTCATAGAAACTCTATGAGGCTTCTAGGACCACTGGTCATCACATTCCTCTTTCCATCATGTTTGTGCAGCACCTCCTTGAAGTTTACTTTTGATTATGCCCCTTCTTGTTATCTCTTCTAATCCCTGGAGAACTATAGCTCTTTCCCCTAGAGACTGAGGTTGCCTTTCAAACCTCAAGAAGCTCCTCTAGATTGCAGTAATAAGTTGAGAAGGAGACACTTCTTCACGTTAAACCTTCATAAAACTTTAGGCTTTACTTTAGCTTGTGCTGACAAAATTGAGATAGGAAAGTTCTTGAAAAATTCTCTAATCTTTAGGTTTCCTCATATTTGTAGAATGAATGTTTTAGTTAATTGCTTTTTTATTGATTCAGTTTTATCTTTCTTTATCTATATCCTTAATTCATTTCAATTTCAAACTTTTAGTTTTCAAATTATTAAGCAGGATTAACACCTTAATAAGCCTCTTTTTGCCAACATGTTGAGGGATCCTACTCATAGGTGATATCTGTGCTGTCCTTATGAAAAGGACATTGTTACTTTCTTGATTTGTAAATAACAGGTTTTAAGCAACTACCTTGAACACTAAGGCAAATTTTTGCTAGGTTTTAAAATCACCATATAGCTGAAACAGTGATAAGTTTTAGCAGTTTGATCAATGTTTTGCTGTATCATATTATGCTTTTTCAGTCCGAAACTTCGCTAGTTTTAAGTAACTAAAATATTTCATTTATAGAAAGAATCCAAAAATAAATGTCTCAGCTTTTTAAGTATGCATAGAGAAGCATAGATAATTTATTTTTGGTGAAAGGAAGAAAGCCTAAATTTAGAAGTCATTTTACTTTTACTATATAGTCTTGAAATACAGATATTTTCAGTTTTTGTGTTTCATGTTTGATCAATGAATTAAAGAACTAATATTTTAAAAATCTAGACTGGCCTTAAGCTTTGTCATCACAACTGCTGAACCATTCCTTACAGAGGAAAGGGCCAGCTTTCCAAAGCCCAAATTAATATACTCATAAACATATCAGTGCATATACTTCTGAGTGTGCTTTCATTTCAATACATTTAATATAAGTTTTTATTTCTACACTCAATATTGTAACTCTAGCCAGTACATCGGTTATATAACATATATCTTCTCATAGGCATATCATAGCCTTCTCAGTTTTAGGTACCCTAGAAAGTACTTTTTCATATTGTCTCTGCTTTTTATATATAATTACATCAGATGAGAGAAAGACCATGAAAATTAGTCAGTAAATAAACTAGAAAATCCACAGTACACACACACACACACACACACACACACACACACAACAAGAATACCAATTACCTTCCATATTATAGCTTTACTGCTCTTTAGGGGAGGTGGTTTACAATCCTGGAAGCAATACTTCATACAAACCCTGGTCCCACAATGATATTCATCATATCCTAGTCAACAATGATTTGAGGCAGATAGTGAAAATACATATTCAGAGTCTTTGCAGCAGTTGGATGAACTGCTTTTAGATTTTTGAATCTGATTTATTTTAAAGGAGTTTTCTATGTAAGATATGTTGACTAATCCATTTTAATATACTTTATAAAGTTTCTGAGCAAATAGCAGATGAGAAGGAAAAATGAAGGAAAGACAACTACCATAATGGGAGAGGCATTGCTTTAGGTCATATATAACTCAGAACACAGCATCAGAACACCCGTCATCTAATATACTCATTAGCCACTGGTACCCTAAGACACCTCCTTCCAAAATCTGTGTGTGGGAAAGAGTTACCATTTTTGGTTTGATTTCCATTATTAAGGCTCTTTAGAAGAATAGAGACAGGCCTGATTTGATAGTTGCCTTATCTTCTTTACTTTTGTTAGGTTAGACAGCCTTGTTGATCAATAGGAGTAAAGTCATCATTATGATTGGGTTTAAAGGACTAAATACACTGTTTTTATTATTTCTTTATTGGTCATTTTATTTATTTACATTTCAAATGTTATCCCACTTCCTGCTTTCCCCTCCACAAATTCCTTATCTCATCCCCCCTACTCCCTGCTTTTATGAGGGTGCTTCCTTCCTACCCCCAATCCCACTCTTGCATCTCACTACCCTAGCATTCCCGTATGCAGGCATCAAGCCTTCACAGGACCAAGGGCCTCTACTCCCACTGGTGCCAGATAAGGCCATCTTCTGCTACATATGCACTTGAAGCCATGGGTCTGTCATTTTGAAGCCATTTTGGTTGGTGGTTTAGTCCCTGGGAACTCTGGGGGGGGGCTGGGTGGTTGATATTGTTCTTCCTGTGGTAAATATACTATTTTCTGATTCCACAGAAAATTTAAACTGAACACAGTGCCCTGGGCTTAGAACATAAACCATTGTTTTACGTACCCTCTATCTTCCTCCTCAAAAGTTAAAGAAAATACAATAATAATGTATTTCTAATTATTTCAGTGACAGTCTCAAATATACGTTATTTCTTTTCCCATGGAATTAAAGGATTAATAAAAAGTTCAAGATTGCCACACAAACAATATTATTCTTTAATTTATATTCAATGTTTCACCATCCATTGATTTCACCATATATATATACATATACATATATAGTGAATCAATGTGTTTGTCAATGAATGAATTTTCATAATTACTTAAATTGTAAAATGTTAAAAATCACTCATTAATGTGACTTATTATATTTATCTATGTCAGTCATTGATCAATCAATCATGTCTAATACTCACCTTCTATCACTTTTTTTTGTTTGAAAGACAGATTCTTTAAAAACAGTTCAGAAGAAGACAAATGGCTTATGTAAATAACTAGTTCAGTCAAATGCTTAAAAAGATCTTCCAAATAGATTTCTGACTATTGGTCCATGTCTTATGCTGTCAAAAATGTGTCTAAAGGTTCAAATGATATGAATAGTAGAGCTTTATCTCTATTTGAATTTTGAGCAAACATGTATTATAAATATTTCATGTTGGCCAGAAGCTCTTCTCTGTACAGCTGCTTGGAACCAAGTTAATCAGAGTCCTTTGTGATAGAAACCATTCAATTAGAAATAGATGTCCTACTTGAATCCTATCACATGGGTATTTCTACCCCAGGATATGAAAGTCACATATCCTGCTGTTATTACTGACATGAGATGATCCTGCCTGAAAAGAAGGACATAGGTGATTTGAAGAACAGATGAAAGTCTTACAAAGGACCTCTGCCAGACAAGCGGAGGTGCTGAGACTGAGTACTTGTCAACAACCTGAAGATCCTTTTTAGTAGTGATGTCATTGTATGCCTTGTGACCTGCTTTCTTTTTTTTTTTTTTTTTTTTTTTATTTATTTATTTTTTATTAACTTGAATATTTCTTATATACATTTCGAGTGTTATTCCCTTTCCCGGTTTCCGGGCAAACATCCCCCTCCCCCCTCCCCTTCCTTATGGGTGTTCCCCTCCTCACCCTCCCCCCATTGCTGCTCTTCCCCCAACAATCACGTTCACTGGGGGTTCAGTCTTAGCAGGACCCAGGGCTTCCCCTTCCACTGGTGCTCTTACTAGGATATTCATTGCTACCTATGAGGTCAGAGTCCAGGGTCAGTCCATGTATAGTCTTTAGGTAGTGGCTTGGTCCCTGGAAGCTCTGGTGGCTTGGCATTGTTGTACATATAGTGTCTCGAGCCCCTTCAAGCTCTTCCAGTTCTTTCTCTGATTCCTTCAACGGGGGTCCTATTCTCAGTTCAGAGGTTTGCTGCTGACATTCGCCTCTGTATTTGCTGTATTCTGGCTGTGTCTCTCAGGAGCGATCTACACTTCTGCACTTCTTTGCTTCATCCATCTTGTCTAATTGGGTGGCTGTATATATATGGGCCACATGTGGGGCAGGCTCTGAATGGATGTTCCTTCAGTCTCTGTTTTAATCTTTGCCTCTCTCTTCCCTGCCAAGGGTATTCTTGTTCCCCTTTTAAAGAAGGAGTGAAGCATTCACATTTTGATCATCCGTCTTGAGTTTCATTTGTTCTAGGCATCTAGGGTAATTCAGGCATTTGGGCTAATAGCCACTTATCAATGAGTGCATACCATGTATGTCTTTCTGTGATTGGGTTAGCTCACTCAGGATGATATTTTCCAGTTCCAACCATTTGCCTACAAATTTCATAAACTCATTTGTTTTTGATAGCTGAGTAATATTCCATTGTGTAGATATACCACATTTTCTGTATCCATTCCTCTGTTGAAGGGCATCTGGTTCTTTCCAGCTTCTGGCTATTATAAATAAGGCTCGCGATGAACATAGTGGGAGCACGTGTCTTTTTTTTTATGTTGGGGCATCTTTTGGGTATATGCCCAAGAGAGGATAGCTGGATCCTCAGGCAGTTTAATGTCCAATTTTCTGAGGAACCTCCAGACTGATTTCCAGAATGGTTGTACCAGTCTGCAATCCCACCAACAATGGAGGAGTGTTCCTCTTTCTCCACATCCTCGCCAGCATTTGCTGTCACCTGAGTTTTTGATCTTAGCCATTCTCACTGGTGTGAGGTGAAATCTCAGGGTTGTTTTGATTTGCATTTCCTGATGACTAAAGATGTTGAACATTTCTTTAGGTGTTTCTCAGCCATTCAGCATTCCTCAGCTGTGAATTCTTTGTTTAGCTCTGAACCCCATTTTTTAATAGGGTTATTTGTCTCCCTGCGGTCTAACTTTTTGAGTTCTTTGTATATTTTGGATATAAGGCCTCTATCTGTTGTAGGATTGGTAAAGATCTTTTCCCAATCTGTTGGTTGCCGTTTTGTCCTAACCACAGTGTCCTTTGCCTTACAGAAGCTTTGCAGTTTTATGAGATCCCATTTGTCGATTCTTGATCTTAGAGCATAAGCCATTGGTGTTTTTGTTCAGGAAATTTTTCCAGTGCCCATGTGTTCAGATGCTTCCCTAGTTTTTTCTTCTATTAGTTTGAGTGTGTCTGGTTTGATGTGGAGGTCCTTGATCCACTTGGACTTAAGCTTTGTACAGGGTGATAAGCATGGATCGATCTGCATTCTTCTACATGTTGACCTCCAGTTGAACCAGCACCATTTGCTGAAAATGCTATCTTTTTTCCATTGGATGGATTTGGCTCCTTTGTCAAAAATCAAGTGACCATAGGTGTGTGGGTTCATTTCTGGGTCTTCAATTCTGTTCCATTGGTCTATCTGTCTGTCTCTGTACCAATACCATGCAGTTTTTATCACTATTGCTCTGTAATACTGCTTGAGTTCAGGGATAGTGATTCCCCCTGAAGTCCTTTTATTGTTGAGGATAGTTTTAGCTATCCTGGGTTTTTTGTTATTCCAGATGAATTTGCAAATTGTTCTGTCTAATTCTTTGAAGAATTGGATTGGTATTTTGATGGGGATTGCATTGAATCTGTAGATCGCTTTTGGTAAAATGGCCATTTTTACTATATTAATCCTGCCAATCCATGAGCATGGGAGATCTTTCCACCTTCTGAGGTCTTCTTCAATTTCTTTCTTCAGTGTCTTGAAGTTCTTATTGTACAGATCTTTTACTTGCTTGGTTAAAGTCACACCGAGGTATTTTATATTATTTGGGTCTATTATGAAGGGTGTCGTTTCCCTAATTTCTTTCTCGGCTTGTTTCTCTTTTGTGTAGAGGAAGGCTACTGATTTATTTGAGTTAATTTTATACCCAGCCACTTTGCTGAAGTTGTTTATCAGCTTTAGTAGTTCTCTGGTGGAACTTTTGGCATCACTTAAATATACTATCATATCATCTGCAAATAGTGATATTTTGACTTCTTTTTTCCGACCTGTATCCCCTTGACCTCCTTTTGTTGTCTGATTGCTCTGGCTAGAACTTCAAGAACTATATTGAATAAGTAGGGAGAGAGTGGGCAGCCTTGTCTATTCCCTGATTTTAGTGGGATTGCTTCAAGTTTCTCTCCATTTAGTTTAATGTTAGCAACTGGTTTGCTGTATATGGCTTTTACTATGTTTAGGTATGGGCCTTGTATTCCTATTCTTTCCAGGACTTTTATCATGAAGGGGTGTTGAATTTTGTCAAATGCTTTCTCAGCATCTAATGAAATGATCATGTGGTTTTGTTCTTTCAGTTTGTTTATATAATGGAGCACGTTGATGGTTTTCCGATATTAAACCATCCCTGCATGCCTGGGATGAAGCCTACTTGATCATGGTGGATGATTGTTTTGATGTGCTCTTGGATTCGGTTTGCCAGAATTTTGTTGAGTATTTTTGTCAATGTTCATAAGGAAATTGGTCTGAAGTTCTCTTTCTTTGTTGGGTCTTTGTGTGGTTTAGGTATAAGAGTAATTGTGGCTTCATAGAAGGAATTCGGTAGTGCTCCATCTGTTTTCAATTTTGTGGAATAGTTTGGATAATATTGGTATGAGGTCTTCTATGAAGGTCTGATAGAATTCTGCACTAAACCCGTCTGGACCTGGGCTCTTTTTGGTTGGGGAGACCTTTAATGACTGCTTCTATTTCCTTAGGGAGTTATGGGGTTGTTTAACTGGTTTATCTGTTCCTGATTTAACTTCGGTACCTGGTATCTGTCTAGAAATTGTCCATTTCCTGTAGATTTTACACCGCCAGAACCTGAAGGAAACAGACCGGATAAACAGTTCTCTACACCCAAATCCCGTGGGAGGGAGAGCTAAACCTTCAGAGAGGCAGACACGCCTGCGAAACCAGAAGAGACTGCTCTCTACACACATTGCTGATTCCAGAGGAAAACACCGGAGGCCATCTGGAACCCTGGTGCACGGAGGCTCCCGGAAGAGGCGGCGCAGATCTTCCTGGTCGCTGCCACCGCGGAGAGCCCGTGGGCAGCACCCCGCGAGCGAACTTGAGCCTCGGGACCACAGGTAAGACCAACTTTTCTGCTGCAAGTGACCTGCCTGGTGAACTCAAGACACAGGCCCACAGGAACAGCTGAAGACCTGTAGAGGGGAAAAACTACACGCACGAAAGCAGAACACTCTGTCCCCAATACTGGCAGAAAGAAAACAGTAAAACAGGTCTACAGCACTCCTGACACACAGGCTTTTAGGACAGTCTAGCCACTGTCAGAAATAGCAGAACAAAGTAACACTAGAGATAATCTGATGGCGAGAGGCAAGCGCAGGAACCCAAGCAACAGAAACCAAGACTACATGACATCATCGGAACCCAATTCTCCCACCAAAACAAACATGGAATATCCAAACACACCAGAAAAGCAAGATCTAGTTTCAAAATCATATTTGATCATGATGCTGGAGGACTTCAAGAAAGACGTGAAGAACTCCCTTAGAGAAACACAGGAAAACATTAATAAACAAGTAGAAGCCTACAGAGAGGAATCGCAAAAATCCCTGAAAGAATTCCAGGAAAACACAATCAAACAGTTGAAGGAATTAAAAATGGAAATAGAAGCAATCAAGAAAGAACACATGGAAATAACCCTGGATATAGAAAACCAAAAGAAGAGACAAGGAGCTGTAGATACAAGCTTCACCAACAGAATACAAGAGATGGAAGAGAGAATCTCAGGAGCAGAAGATTCCATAGAAATCATTGACTCAACTGTCAAAGATAATGTAAAGCGGAAAAAAGCTACTGGTCCAAAACATACAGGAAATCCAGGACTCAATGAGAAGATCAAACCTAAGGATAATAGGTATAGAAGAGAGTGAAGACTCCTTCAGCTCAAAGGACCAGTAAATATCTTCAACAAAATCATAGAAGAAAACTTCCCTAACCTAAAAAAGAGATACCCATAGGCATACAAGAAGCCTACAGAACTCCAAATAGATTGACCAGAAAAGAAACACCTCCCGTCACATAATAGTCAAAACACTAAACGCTCAAAATAAAGAAAGAATATTAAAAGCAGTAAGGGAAAAAGGTCAAGTAACATATAAAGGCAGACCTATCAGAATCACACCAGACTTCTCGCCAGAAACTATGAAGGCCAGAAGATCCTGGACTGATGTCATACAGACCCTAAGAGAACACAAATGCCAGCCCAGGCTACTGTATCCTGCAAAACTCTCAATTAACATAGATGGAGAAACCAAGATATTCCATGACAAAACCAAATTTACACAATATCTTTCTACAAATCCAGCACTACAAAGGATAATAAATGGTAAAGCCCAACATAAGGAGGCAAGCTATACCCAAGAAGAGGCAAGAAACTAATCGTCTTGGCAACAAAACAAAGAGAAGAAAAGCACACAAACACAACCTCACATCCAAATATGAATATAACAGGAAGCAATAATCACTATTCCTTAATATCTCTCAACATCAACGGCCTCAACTCCCCAATAAAAAGACATAGATTAACAAACTGGATACGCAACGAGGACCCTGCATTCTGCTGCCTACAGGAAACACACCTCAGAGACAAAGACAGACACTACCTCAGAGTGAAAGGCTGGGAAACAACTTTCCAAGCAAATGGTCAGAAAGAAGCAAGCTGGAGTAGCCATTCTAATATCAAATAAAATCAATATCCAACTAAAAGTCATCAAAAAAAGATAAGGAAGGACACTTTATATTCATCAAAGGAAAAATCCACCAAGATGAACTCTCAATCCTAAATATCTATGCCCCAAATACAAGGGGCACCTACATACGTAAAAAAAGAAACCTTACTAAAGCTCAAAACACACATTGCACCTCACACAATAATAGGGGAGATTTCAACACCACTCTCATCAATGGACAGATCATGGAAACAGAAATTAAACAGAGACGTAGACAGACTAAGAGAAGTCATGAGCCAAATGGACTTAACGGATATTTATAGAACGTTCTACCCTAAAGCAAAAGGATATACCTTCTTCTCAGCTCCTCATGGTACTTTCTCCAAAATTGACCATATAATTGGTCAAAAAACAGGCCTCAACAGATACAGAAAGATAGAAATAATCCCATGCGTGCTATCGGACCACCACGGCCTAAAGCTGGTCTTCAATAACAATAAGGGAAGAATGCCCACATATACGTGGAAACTGAACAATGCTCTACTCAATGATAACCTGGTCAAGGAAGAAATAAAGAAAAGAAATTAAAAACTTTTAGAATTTAATGAAAATGAAGGTACAACATACCCAAACTTATGGGACACAATGAAAGCTGTGCTAAGAGGAAAACTCATAGCGCTGAGTGCCTGCAGAAAGAAACAGGAAAGAGCATATGTCAGCAGCTTGACAGCACACCTAAAAGCTCTAGAACAAAAAGAAGCAAATACACCCAGGAGGAGTAGAAGGCAGGAAATAATCAAACTCAGAGCTGAAATCAACCAAGAAGAAACAAAAAGGAACATAGAAAGAATCAACAGAACCAAAAGTTGGTTCTTTGAGAAAATCAACAAGATAGATAAACCCCTAGCCAGACTAACGAGAGGACACAGAGAGTGTGTCCAAATTAACAAAATCAGAAATGAAAAGGGAGACATAAATACAGATTCAGAGGAAATTCAAAAAAATCATCAGATCTTACTATAAAAGCCTATATTCAACAAAAGTGACCTGCTTTCAATTAGGGGCAAGAATGATAAATTTGGGGTTGGAGGAATTGTAATTTTGTTTGAACCTTTTATTCGTAACATAAAATGTATTCATTCCTGGCAGTAATCCTGATATTAGTGGAACTGTGAAGTTTGCATTGTGTGGCTGGAGCCCTACACATCTATACAGATACTTCAAAGATAACAAGAAATAAAGCAAGTTAATATAAGATAATGAAAATATAGAATGATAGAGGCTGTAGTAATTATTTTGCAATGGGCATGTATATCAAAGCATATTATACCCTCAAATATTAAAAAAGAATATAAAAATAAATATTTACCATCTAGCTGCTTCTCAGTAAGAAAGAATATCAACTTGATGTTGTATTATGTTAACAATTTAATTGTAATCAAAATACATTTTCTCATTTTTAATTTTATATCCCTCTGCATTTGGTAATTGGATTGTTCATGACAAAATCAATAATAATTAACATTCTTAATAATAGAAATTGCACATCTACATTTTAACAATTTAAGAGTTGTTTATATAATCAAGATAATATAATAAGAGTTGTTAATATAATCAGTACAGATAATATAAAATTTTATGTATATGTGATGTGGTAAATAAAACTATCTTAAAAACATAGAGTCCTTAGAAAAATGTTAGGAGGAGATACCTTTCAGAAACATGGATGAAAAGCTTTGCAATAATGGAGGCTTATTAAAGCTTTTATAATATATTTTGAGCAAGCTTTTAAAGAAAATTATCCATTGGAAAAATGCCACTTCAACCATACTAAATTTACATTTTTTTACTTTCATTCAAAGTATGTAAATATCTGACAGTGAAATCTAAATCATTAATGGAAATTACTGTAATGGGTTTTATGTCTTTGACATTTATTTCCCCTGTTTGTATTTTTTATTTATTCTTTAAAGTACACTGAAATAAAATTCTAAATATGAAGCAAACTATCTGATAAATTGACAATAGCATCTCTTCTTTTTGAAGATAGTAGATTTATACTCTATGACAATTTGTATTCTTTTATTTATATATTTATATATAAATAAAATATAGTAGATATTTATATATATTCAATATTTTCAACCTCAAAGTATTTAGAAATAAACTCACATTTTATTATAGTTGCTGCATGAAATGAGGTAAAGTAATATTGGCAGTCAGATAAAGATTCAGATTATTTAAAATTTTGTGACTTTATGTCCTGTCTGTTATTTATCAAATTGACAATGCACTTTATCATATAAGAAAGTTCCTAGGTATATTTTGTGTTTCAGAGGTCCACAAGCTGTCTAGATATTCTATTCACATAGAGCCTCCTTCTCTTAACTGCTCAGTCTACCACAGAAAAATGCCATTGACAAGTTGTCCTTCATAGCAGTAATTTATTCTAATAAAAATGGAACTGGATCCAGTGATACATGTGATAATAAGGTTTATTTAATCTTCTATTAATTTGTAATCAGCAACCATCCTGAGAATCCCCACTCTTCTGACCTCATTTAGGCCCAGTTGCATTCCAAAGGCCTTATTTCAGACTACCATTGTATTGAGGGTAAGGCTTAAATATATAATTTGAGGGAAATAGATATTCATTATATGCATCATGATTCCTTTAAATGGGACTACTACCCATATTCTCAGTCCCCAATAGCACACCCAGATCCTTTAAACTTCAGAATTAATATATGCTTGTTTACTCTTACAAGTCACTGGCAGTGTTCTCTTACCACTTGTCTTAAACCTGTTGTCACACTACCTTAAATTACTAGAATTGATACTGATACTCACTGAGCCATGGCAAGTTAAGAGAGAAGTGAAGCTGGATCTCTGCTCTGATTCTATAGTCACTACTGAGACCTGCTGTGGTTTGGATATGCTGTATTCTTTGATTATTGGATATTTTATGCATTTGCATTTCAAATGTTATCCCCTTTCTCAGTTCCTCTCTCTCCCACATCTCCTTTCCCTGCTTCTGTGAGGATCCTTTCCCTCTGACCCACCCACTCCCACTTCAAACCCTGGCATTCCCCTACACTGAAGAAACAAGTCATCACATGACCAAGGGCTTCTGTCCCTATTGATGCTACACAATGCCATCCTCTGCTACATATGTGGCTGAAGCCATGGTTCCCTTCATGTGTATTCTTTGGTTGGTGGTTCAGTCCCTGGGAGTTCTGGGGGTGGGTCTGGTTGGTTAATATTGTTGTTCTTCCTATGGGGTTGCAAACCCCTTCAGCTCCTTCAGTCCTTTCTTTAACTCCTCCACTGGGGTTCCCTGCTCAGTCTAGTGGATGACTGTGAGCATCTGACTCTATATTTGTCAGGCTCTGGCAAAGCCTCTCAGGAGACATTCATATCAGGCTCCTGTCAGTCAGTAAGCATTTCTTGGCATCAGCAATAGGTACTGGATTTGGTGGCTGCATATGGGATAGAACCCCATGTGGGGCAGTCTCTGGATGGCCTTTCCTTCAGTCTCTGCTCCAGACTTGGTCTCTGTATTTCCCTCTGTGAGGGATTTGTTTTCCTTTCTAAGAAGGACTGAAGCATCCACACTTAGCTTCTTGAGCTTTGTATGGTCTGTGAATTGTATCTTGTGTATTCCCAGCTCTAGGACTAATATCCAATTATCAGTGAGCACATACCGTGTGTGTTCTTTTGTGACTGGGTTACCTCACTCAGGATGATTAATATTTTCTAGTTCAATCCATTTGCCTAAGAATTTCATGAAGTTCTTGTTTTTGATAGCAGAGTAGTACTCTGTTGTGTAAATGTACCACATTTTCTCTATCCATTCATCTGTTGAAGTTCTTCCTATCTTCTGGCTATTATAAATGAGGCTGCTATGAACACAGTAGAGCACGTGTCCTTGTTATCACAAGTGGAGCATCTTTTGGGTATATGCTCAGGAGTGGTATAGCTGGGTCCTCAGGTAGTGCAATGTCCAATTTTCTGAGGAACCTCCAGACTGATTTCCAGAGTGGTTGTATGAGCTTGCAATCCCACCAACAATGGAGGAGTGTTCCTCTTTCTCCACATCCTTGTCAGCATCTGCTGTCACCTGAATTTTTGATCTTAGCCATTCTGACTGGTGTGAGGTGGAATCTCATGGTTATTTTGATTTGCATTTCCCTGATGATTAAGGATGTTGAACTTTCTTCAGGTGCTTCTCAATCATTCAATATTCCTCAGCTGAGAATTCTTTGTTTAGCTCTGTGCTCTATTTTTTTAAAAGGGTTATATGGTTCTCTGGAATCTAACTTCTTGAGTTCTTTGTATATATTAGATATTAGCCTTCTATTGGATGTAAGATTGGTAAAGATGTTTTCCCAATCTATTGGCTGCTGTTTTGTCCTAATGACAGTATTCTTTGCTTACAGAAGATTTGCAATTTTATGGCATCCCATTTGTGGATTCTTGATCTTAGAGCATGAGCCACTGGTGTTTTGTTCATGAAATTTACCCCTGTGCCTACGTGTTGGAGGTACCTCCCGAATTTCTCTTGTATTAATTTTAGTGTATCTGGTTTTATGTGGAGACCCTTGTTCCACTTGTACTTGAGCTTTGTATTAGGAGGTAAGAATGGGATTGATTTGCATTCTTCTACATGCTGACAGCCAGTTGAAAAAACACCATTTGTTGAAAATGCTGTATTTCTCTTACCAGTTGTGCGCTAAAAGATTGATCTCTAGAGAGAGATAAGACTCCTTGGATTTTTCTCAAAATTATAATTGACTGGTATGAACCCAGTCTTATACTCACCTATTTTTATAGCCATAGCTGTTGAGAAATTAGGACTGGATTGGCTGTGTCATGACCAAATAGTATTTCAGAGCCCTTAGTATAGATTCTTTATGTCCTCTCTTTTGTAACTATCCTTCATCTTTAAGGGGGAAATTAAGTTTCTATGTGTTGATGAACATTCACATATCATTACACTCTTCAGATGTGCATCCTTTGAGGAGCCCACCAAGTTTAAATTGCTAGTTCTGAAACAATAGTCACACAGAAGTTATTGTTTGAACTCAATTGGTCTAAAACAGTGCTTCAGAGGAAATTGTAGGATGGGTGTTGGGTCTATAACAGTGAGATGTTAGGGAGTACAATAATCAAAATACACTTTATATATGTCTGATTGCCAAAGAACAAATTCAATAAACATTAAAAAATAAAAATTATTAAAATTTTTAACAATGTTAATGTTGCCCAAGGAAATATGTTTGCGTTCAGAGGTTTTGGGGGAGTGAGGGCTCTAATCAGTGGATAAATCAAGCAATGCACACTTAATTTGATTACATTATGGAACATTGGGTACTAGTTGGAGGAAGCAACTTTAGTTGCTGATGGCCTGTCATTGGAGTTATATCTCAGCCTCTGTGTTTTCTTTCAGCCTCTCTGCATCCAGACCATCTTGAGGTGAGCTTCCTCTTTCAATATACATTTCCAAGACAATAATACCTTTCCTTCTTTTAGGACCAAAGCCACAAGGCATTCCAACCTTCACCTAAAATCCCTGAAATTAGGGGTAAAAATCAAATTTTCTGTTATTAAAATAGTTTCTTTCAGGCACTTGTCACAAGAACAGAAATGTGCCAGAAAGGGCTACATGGAGCCCAAACTGTTACAACTCTGTGAATTTAAATACAGATGATAGCTTTTCTAACTAGAATGCCGGCTACACATGTAAGAGAATTGGAAGAAATTTGACAAAGACAACTAACACTAACCCTTAGCCCATTCATCCAAACTGACTCTAAATTAATAAATCCCTTTTGTGGTCAAACAAGTTAGGTATTAACATAGTCAGGAATGCCAATTTGTAAATATCTTTCAGAAGGAAAGGGGCAAAATACCCACGGGAGGAAATACAGAAAAAAAGTGTAGAGCAGAGACTGAAGGGAAGGCCATCCAGAAACTGCCCCACCTGGGAATCCATCCCATATACAGATACCAAAACCAGACAATATTGTGGATGCCAAGAAGTGCTTGCTGACAGGAGCCTGATATAGCTGTCTCCTGAGAGGTTCTGCCAGAGCCTGACAAATACAGAGGTGAATGCTCATAGCCAACCATTGGACTGATTGAAGGAGCTCAGGGGTTTGCAACCCATAGGAAGAACAATACCAACCAACCAGTCACCCCAGAGCTCCCAGGGACTCAACCAACAACCAAAGAGTACTCATGGAGTGACCCATGACTCCAACTTCATGTGTAGCAGAGGATGGCCTTTGTTGGGCATCAATGGAAGGAGAAGCTCTTGGTCTTGAGAAGGCTTGATGCCCAGGTATATGGGAATACGAGGGCGAGGGAGCAGAAATGTGTGGGTTGGTAGTAGAGCACCCTCAAAAAAGCAGGGGGAGGGGGAAAATATCTATTCCAAGAAATATTCTAGACTCTTAGAAACAGCCTGTGAAAACACAGAAGATCAATTAACTCCATATCTGGTCTAACATAATGATAATGCTTCTCTTCCAAATATAAAGAAAGTTTGACAAATATTGGAAGTCCATCAGCCATAGATGATAGACAAAATTAAGCAGATTAAGTCCTACCTATGCTTAATTCGTGATTTCACATTATCAGCCTGGAATCAACCACACTGGCGGAAATATTTACACTATGGAATGCAAGAAATTCTATGATCTGGACATTATTGGAGTGGAAAGGCAGCAAGCCAGAATCCCTGTCTTCTCTCCATGCCTGATGACAAGCTACTAATATTTCCAGGACAGCTAATGGAATTCCTAGCAGCTTCATCAATTCTCACAGTGCATTATCCTCTGGCTACAGTGTAGCACTTCTGTTGCACCTGATGAATATGAAGTTATATTCATCAATATGTTTGCTTGAATGTCATTTGTTATTCCATAGGTAATATTTATTTCTGCATAAAATTTGTGGGTTCACAATGAGGCTTGTAGCATCTGAACAGAAACGGCAAAGTGTCTGAAAAGGATAGCGCATTACATATCATTCTTTTGTTTCCAATTCATTTACTATTCTCAACTATTAAGTGATTAAGTATAGTTAATTAGATAATCTCTAATACAACTGAATTTATTTTGCTCCTAAAATGCAACACTTAAATTCTATTAATTAATGACTCTCAGCAAGTGCACTACAGGAGTGATCATTTATATATAGTACTAGTACTTGAGAGATTCTAGGAATGTAAGAACTGAGGAATTTTGGACCATAGAGTCATTATAGACCTCAGAATAATATTCAAAATACAGCAATTAAGAAGATGAGATAGTAGTGAAACTGAAAACATCAGGGATAGTTGTAGAAAAAATAGACATGCATGAGGTAGATTAGGCATGAGAAGGCACAACAGGATTCGCTGATGGCTACTGTGAAATAAATGAAATATTTCACTGTCTCTTCTTCACATTTTTTTTCTGCATAAAGCACAAATAGGAATGGTAAGAGTGTATATGATAGGTAGATGGAACATGTCCAAGAAAGGTGATCCTTTGTATAAAAGAGTGGATATTTCTCCTTGAAAGAATGGTTCAGGGAGGTGAGTAGGTAAAACAATGGCATTGTGTTTAGACATCATATTCTTAATTTATTTCAGCACTTTTGTTATGGGCTAAAGGGATCATAATGACTTGTTTTTCATTCAGTCTCTACTTGTACCCTTATTCCTATGATTGTAATTCTTCCTGCTTTCCCGATCTCTTATGATGTGTTTTATGACTCTGTCATTTGGACAGTATTTACACAGAATTCAGGACTGCTTCAACAAGAGCCTTCTTGCCCATATTTTCCCTTGTTTTCTCCTCAGATTGGCTTCTGAATTTAAATATTCATGAGAAAATCATATACAATGGATTTAAAACTTTATAATTTAGGAGTAGTTGTGGGAATGTGTTCATTTGAGTACAGGTATCTAAAGAGGTGAAAGGCATAGATCTCCTGGACATAGAATTAGAGATAGTTGTAAGGTGCCTTTAATGGATGCTAAAACTTGGGTTCCCTAGAAGAATAGTAATAGTCTTAAATATTGACTCACTCATAAAAATGTTCTAATTATTATTATTAATATTATTATTATTATTATTATTATTATTATTATTATCCATTTTATTAATTTACAATCCAGTCCTTTCCCCCTCTCAGGCCCCCTCCCACAGTTCCTCACCCCATTCCTCCTCCCTTCTGTCTCTGAGAGAGAATGATTCCCCCACATCAGGCCTCCCCTCCCTGGGGCCTCAAGTCTCTTGAGAATTAAGCATTTCTTCTCTTACTGAGGCCAGATGAAGCAGTTCTCTGTTCTATATGTGTCAGGGGTCTCAGACCAGCTCATGTATGCTGCCTGGTTGGTGACTCAGTGTCTGGCAGCTTCTAGGGGTCCAGGTTAGTTGAGACTACTGGTTTTCCTATGGGGTCTCCCTCCTCTTCAGCTTCTTCAGTCCTTCTTCTAATTCATCCACAGGGGTCCTCGACCTCAGTCCACTGACTGGGTGTAAGTATCTACATCTGACTTAGTCAGCTGCTGGTTGGGATTCTTAGAGGTAATTAAGCTCCTGTCTGTAAACACAGCATAGCATCAGTAATAGTGTCAGACCTCGGTGCCTCCCCATGAGATGGATCCTAGTTGTTCCAGTCATTGTACTGCCTTTCCCTCAGTCTCTTCTCTATTTTTCATCCCTGTGGTTCTTTTAGACAGAAATGATTCTGGATCAAAAATTTTGACTGCGAGTTGGCAACCTCCTCTTCCACTTGAGGCCCTATCTATCTAATGGAGGTGAACTCTTTGATTACCTTCTCCCCTCTGTTGATCATTTCATCGAAGGCGAAGGTCACTCCCATTGAGTCCTGAGAGGCTCTTGCCTCCCAGGTATTTTAAAACAATAGAACTGATATCTAAAAAGCTCTATAGTGAGTCTTGTACCATTGAAAGCTCATAAGTAAATTATTTCATTGCATATAATTATAATATGCTTCATAGGTTCATTTGTAGAAGGTATTAGGGGGAAGAAGACAAAAAGAAATGCAATAGTTTGTGGAAGATTTTTGTTGATATCCTATCATTTGACACCTAAGATGCACTCAATTAAAGGAGAAAACATGAGTTTTGTAGCTTTAAAATTATATCAACAAAATTATATACTGACAAGTTCACATATCACACACACACAAACACACATGCACACATATACACACAGGCACACACTTCACATATTTCCTTTTAGTCAGATGCTTTCAATATTATGTTACTTCCCTCACTCTCTTCCCTCTATTCCTTAATTCTCTGGCTATCATTGCTATATATACATCTATGAATATATGTGTATGTGTGTATGAACCTGGCCCGCTGTGTTCTGTTTTATTGTCTGTGTATATACTTTCAAGGCTGTCCACTCTGCATTGGCCAATCAATGGGGGCTTCACTCTTGGGGAAGATTAATTCTTATCTCGAGTCAGTCATTAGTTTCCTATAGTTCTTGTTTGGGAACCGATCCCACAAAGTTTTTTTCTTTCTGTTTTAATATATCCATTGATATTGTCATTGTTCCTATCTTTTTTATGGAGCCATTTCTAGAAGAAACTTTCACAAAGGACTTCCTGGTATTCTGGTTCTTATAATCTTTCTGATCCCAATGATTCCTGATCCACAGATACCTGAGTTGTGATGTGGATATATCAACTTGTTTGGTGCACTGATTAACTGAGAAGTTGGAACACAAAGATAATATATATGGTAAATCAGAAACCTCAGAAAAAATCATTAAGACGTATGTTTTCTGTTTGTTTTAATAAGTGGAATTTAGGTATAGAAATATTTTAAACAAAGAGTATATATTATATTGAAAAGAATATAGTGTACCTATATCTACAATGGTCATAAAATATTCTTATTTTTACTTTATTTTGCTGTATTTCTCTAATTTCTTAACTTTCTTTGTGTTATTGTAACTTGATAGCATGTTTTCCATACTTCCTTATGTTCCTCTAACCCTGATTCTACTATTTCTTCTATTATTTCTGCTTTTAGATAGCCATATTTATAGTAAAATATACTGCTGCTGGAATGGTGCAGATGCTAAACTTTGTGAGGAAAAATGATGGTTATGTGTCTGCAGTCCTGAGTTCAAATCCTGCCTTACACACTCATCAACCCCTGCAAGTGATTGTTTACTTGACATCATAATCTCTTACAGTTTTCTGCATTTGATCAAGGTTTCCATGAGGATTACACATCATTCATTAAATTAATAAATAAAGTATTAGACTTATGGTATATGTCAATCAATATTCATGGTGTTAATTTTCTCTCTAAGGATCACTACTATCGTATCCTAAACTTACACACAAGGACTGATATCTTCCTGGTACCCAGAAGCAGGAATATTATGTAATTGGGGTATTCCAAATACAGTATTTTTAGGAGCTAGCAGCAAAAGAACAGAGATTTTGTTCCCTAGTTTAAGGAGTCATTCCACTGCCTTAAAATAATACTTAGCCAAAATAGAGAGGCCCCCATATGGATAGACAATATGGAGAGAGTGAAAGACCTTCAAATAGTCCTAAATAGGATATCTCCATTAAATCCCTCCTCTCAGTGCTGAGGGAAGTCTCTGGAAGAAGATGTGGAAAGAGTGTAAAAGCCAGAGGGGATAGAGGACACCAAGAAATAAGTCCTTCTAAACACAGCAGGACCAATGCACATATAAACTCACAGAGACTTGGGCAGCATACACAGACCCTGTACTGATCTGCACTGAATGATGTCTGACAGCTAAAGAAAGGACTTATGCCCCCTACCAGTAACCCAGAAGCTATCTCTAATTAATAACTACTTGCAAATTAGAATTTAGTTTAATTCAAGCAAGTCTCACTGGGGAAACAAACTACTTTAAAGGCCAGACCCATTTCCAGCAGTAGATGACGAATAGAAATTGAACTAAGAAAGCCTTCTTGTTTTGAGTAGATGAGAGAGTAAGTAAACTGGTAAAACCTGGGACTGAAAGAGGTGAAGGAAAGCAGGTGAAGAGTGCTTTTGCGGCCCTCGAGAAATGGAGTGCTTCTCAAAGACGTACCAGCTCAAAGTACTAGAGCTATGTTCACACTGCTTTGATTCTTTTAGTTTTAAAACGGGTTATATTTATAAAACAAAAAATTCACTGGTATTAGATAGCAAGGGTGACCTGCTATATAAAGACCTGCTATATCACTGGTATTAATTAACTTTCTGAGGGTTCAATCCTGTGAAAGACTAATTATCTCTCTCTTAGCAGTCACTAATTGCCTATAACTCTTCATTCAGGAGTGGAACCTTTCAAGATTTCTCCATGTCAACCAGTTTTGTCACTGCTCAAGTCTTAAATAATCTAATATATTGTTGAAATTTCATAACTGCAGCTTTCCTGCTGTATACAGAACACAGCCTATCAGCTCTCACAGGACCAAGGGCTTTTTATCCTATTGATGCCAGAAAATGCCATCCTCTGCTACATATGTGACTGGAGCCATGAGTCCCTCCATGTATACCCATTGGTTGTGGTTTAGTCCCGGGGAGCTCTGGGGAGGGGTGTGTATGGTTGGTTGACTGGTATTGTAGTTCTTCCTATGGGGTTGCAAACTCCTTCAACTCCTTCAGTCCTTTCTCTAACTCCTCCATTGGGGTCCCTGTGCTCCATCCAATGGTTACTTGCAACCATCCTCATCTGTTTCAGTAGGGCTCTGGCAGAGCCTCTCAGGAGACATCCCTATCTGGCTCCTGTCAGCAAGCACTTCTTGGCGTCAGCAATAGTGACTGTGGTGGCTGCTTATGGTATGGATCCCCAGGTGAGGCAGTCTCTGGAATACCTTTTCTTCAGTCTCTGTTCTACTCTTTGTGTATTTCTTCCCGTGAGTATTTTGTTCTCCCTTCTAAGAAGGACTGAAGCATCCACATTTTGGTCTTTCTTCTTATTTAGCTTCTTATGGTCTGTGAATTGTTTCTTATGGATTTCGAGCTTTTGTGCTAATATCCATTTATCAGTGAGTTAATACCATGTGTGTTCTTTTGTGACTGGGTTACCTCACTCAGGATGATATTTTCTAGTTCCATCCATTTGCCTAGGAATTTCATGTAGTCATTGTTTTTAATAGCTGAGTAGTACTCCATTGTGTAAATGTACCACATTTTCTGTATCCACTCTTCTATTGATATTCTTTCCAGTTTCAGGCTATTATAAATAAGGCTGCTATGAACATAGTGGAGTATGTATCTTTGCAATATGGTGGAGCATCTTTTGCATGTATTGCCAGGAGTGATATAGCTGGGTCTTCAGGTAGAACTATTTCCAGTTTCCTGAGGAACTGCCAGATTGATTTCGAGAGTGGCTTACCAGTTCACAATCCCACCAGCAGTGGAGGAGTGTTCCTCTTTCTCTACATCCTGTCCAGCAAGTGCTATCATCTGAGTTTTTATCTTAGCCATTCTCGTGGGTGTAAGGTAGAATGTCAGAGTCATTTTGACTTGGATGTCCCTGATGAATAAGCATATTGAATGTTTCTTTAAGTGCTTTTCGTCCCTTCGAGATTTCTCTGTTAAGAATTCTGCTTAGCTCTGTATCCCATTTTTAATTGAATTATTTGGTTTGTGGGAGTCTAACTTCTTGAATATTTTATAAATATATATTTTGGATATCAGCCCCCCGCTAGAAGTAGGGTTAGTGAAGAGACTGTTGTTTTGTCCTATTGACAATGTCTTTTGCCTTACAGATGTTTTTTAGTCTCATGAGGTCTCATTTATCAATGATTGATCTTAGAGCCTGAGCCACCTATTTGTTCAGGAAATTGTCCTCTGTACCAACATATTATCAAAGACCCAGAAATAAATCAAAATCCCTTTGGACACTTGATTTTTGACAAAGAAGGCAAAATAATACAATACAAAAAGAAAAGCATCCTCAAAAACAAATGGTGTTCGATTAACTGAATGTCTATTTGTAGAATAAAGAATATAGATCCTTAGTCATTATCCTCCACAAACCTGAAGTCCAAGTGGATTAAGGACTGCCACATAAAGCCAGTTACACTAAATGTCATAGAAAATAAAGAGGGATACAATTTAAGATATAAATATATAAATTAGACCCAAAAAATAATGAGGCTCTATTTTTTCTGGACTTACTAAAACAGTATACTTGATTTTATTTTGTCTTTCTATACTCATTGCTTAAACACTGAGATTGTCTTTTTTTTTTCTTTGTACTGAAAATTGAACCCAAGTGTCTAACAATACTTGCTAAGCATTGGACCACATTGTTACAGCACAAACACTCAACTACATTTCTTATTTTAAATTCAAAAAATTTTTCCAATTATTTTGTTATTTTATATTATTTAGATTCTATTTGTCAAATTCTAGAAAAGTATTGATATGTAAAGAACCTATATGAAAGATGTTAAACTGTAAAGATTATGTATACCTGCATGTACTTAATTCTTCCTTCATTACTTTCAATATTACTTTGTAGTTCTCATCATATATATGTGTCTGTCTGTGTGTGTGTGTGTTTGTGTGTGTGTATGTGTGTACACTGTCTTCTATAATACTAGATAGATAGAACATCAATATAACACATTCCTGACCTGTTCATGACTCTAGAAGAAAATATTTTTCTCTTGCTATTACATCCAATGTTAAATATTGATTTTTCACAAACAGTGCTAATCAGGTTGAGAAGGTTGCCTGATAGTCATACTTTCCTATGTCTTTTGTTTTGATGAATGATATTGGTGTTTTATAGACTACAATCAACACACAAAGGGGATGGAGAACTTATAGAGACCATATCCAAAGGTTAGGCAAGACCTCTGGTTAGTGGAGGGACCACCCACTCATCTCCAAATTTTTAATCCAGAATTTCTCCTGTCTAAATGTAATATGGGGAGAAAGAGTGGATCAGAGACTGAAAGAAAGGCCATACAGAGATTGCCCCACCTGAGGATCCATCCCACAACAAATACCAAACCCACACACTATTGTGGATGCCAAGAAGTACTTGCTTATAGGATACTGATATAGATGCCTCCTGAGAAGCTCTGCCAGAGTCTAACAAATACAGAGGCAAATGCTAGCAGCAAACTATTGAACTGAGAATGAGGTCCTCATTGGAGCAGTTAAAGAAAGGATTGAAGTAGCTGAAGGAACTTGCAACCCCATAAGTACAACCATACCAACCAACCAGAGCTCCCAGGGACTAAACCACCAACTGATGAGTACACATGGAGTAACCCATGACTCCAGCAACATATAGCAGAGGATGGCCTTGTTAGGCATCAATGAGAGAAACCCTTGGTACTATGAAGGCTCAATGCCCCAGGGTAGGAGAATGCCAGTGCAGTGAGGTGGAAGTTAATGGGTGGACGGGGGGACACCCTTATAGAAGCTGGGAGAGGGGGTTGGGATAGGAGATTTGTGAAGCAGAAAAAGGAAAAGGGTATGAAATATAAATAAGTAAAATATCCAATAAAATAATTTGAAAGAGAGAAAAAAGATTGGTGTGGGAAGATACATGTTTATACTAAAGCACTATAGGTAGTTGAACCAAGAATAGTTGACTAAAACTTGAATAATGTGCAAATTCTCATGATAGTGGGAAATCACATTGTTCAGTCCATTTAATGAGAGTATTAATATATCTCCATAACTTTTGCAAAAGGCAGCTGAATATTTGTTCTGCCATCAGGCTTTATCCTGACTCTTGTGCAACCTGTTACAGGAATTTATGACTGCATGGTGGAAGATATATGCAGGGAAAAGAGAAATGAATGTAGTAACCAGTAAGGTGGAAAGCTACTGGTGGCGGGCATGTGCTACAGTTATTCACCTAGGCAAGAATCCATTGATGATTTAAGAAGTTGTTGATGTTTCTTATGCTCTGCTTTATATACTTTAAGTGAAGCAATAAAATATACTCAATGTTTAAAGAGCTGATATTATACATTTTAAAACCTCATCATATTTCCAATATTAGCCAAGATTAGGCCCTGCCTGTTGTTATGAAAACTTGTTCTCCTGGTCATAAGCCCAGGTCTTTAGAATTCTTTTTATCAGGACCTATCCTTATCTCTCTATTCTTCAAGATTAACAGAGTCACAGTTCAAACTATTGGCTGTCCTTACTAACTTTCTTTTAACCTTTAAAAATTTTTTCCTCCATATTGAAATCCAGCTGTCTTCTAAAACCTTGGCAAAATTTATGGAAATAACCAAAAATTCATGTTTAACAGCCAAATTATGAATAGCTCATAGCAAGACTTTTATTTTACTTCATCTTAGTAACATTCTTCATAATACATTATGAGATTTATATTTACTCAGTGCATCTGGCTATTTGTATTTAAACGAGAACTATTCCCATGTAATATTATTCTTTGGTGAATGCAAAATGTAGTTCTGATATTGTTTAGAGTCTGGGGTGGGAAGATACATGTTTATACTAAAGCAAGTAGATGGGAAATGAGTTCATTATTTCAATCCTTGGTGCAAACACAGCAGTAGGAATAGCAGGAGCAGATTCCTACTAGTGATAATCAACTTGATCTAGCTTCCTGTCAGCTTTATTAAATCATTCTTGAAGCACACAGGCCTAATGGAAAATGGTGATTAGTTCCATCTTTCACCCTCTGATCACTATCCTAGGAGATTAATACTCTAATTTATGCTTTAGAAACTTTTTTATTATTTAGAGTCATTTTGGTAAAATGTGAAAAATATTTGAAACAAATGATTTCCAGCATAAGAGGCAGTAAAATGTTAGTTTATTACAATAATTTGAAGCTACTACACTCTGTTTAAATCTTTGCTACTTTGTGTATCTTTTTTAGTAGAGTTGCACAGGATTACTTTTAGTTACTATTAGCATTACATACTCTAAACATTTTTAATCATTTAGCATGATACCTTACTTTTCATTGATCATATCATCAGTTTGGGTCATGTAAATATGAGCAATTACTTTTCATATAAATATTTTAATTATTTTTAGGAACACACTGGCCAATAATATTTAAAATAGAGATTTATTTGTTGTTATTTTTGCTGGTGTTTTCTAGAGACAATGTCTAATATAGCCCAGGTTGTCCTTAAATTCACTAAGTAGCAATGGATAATCTTGAGCTCCTTATATTTACTGCCAATTCTGCCTAAAGGAAAACAATTTTGTTAGTGAGTGCTTTATACATAGTTACCAAATATGAGGTCAAGTATTTTAAATTTCCCATTTCTTTAAAATGAAGTGCATACTATCAGTTTGTTTGCCTTTTCCCCAAAATAATATACACATAGTATTTTTGGAAAACACAAGATATAAACAAGAATGGAATTGTTTTGACTGCACTCTATATGGCATTTTAGGATTCTAAACTGGTATTTTTAAAACAGAAAATTACATTTGTCAGTTAATATAGTTTAGTAATAAAATGGTTAACAGATGTGTTAGATTTGGGCAGGGATATAGCTCAAAGCCTACACAAGGCTCTGAATTTGATTGATAGAATGATACTGGGATGTAGAAAGAGAAGGATGGATGTTCAAGATCATCTTCAGCTGTATAGATAATGCAAAGCCAGCCTGGGCTACATGAGGCACTGTGTCAATTACAAACAACAACAATTTGAAACTTCACAATGTTTTAATAATTGTAAGGCTGGTTTCAGCTTCATCTTTAGCTCTTTCCTTTTTACTAAAAAATTGTTTACCTGGTTAAATTTCAACAAATAAGTTTTAATAGTCAGAGATGAAGTTAAGCAGTTGAATAGAAGACTAATATAAGTAATCCTGCAAACATTATTATTTGAAATCTTAACAGGAATAGGAGTTGCTTTGGGCAGTTTTTGCATCATGGCAGAATTCTCAGACAGCAAAATAATCTATAAGTATTACAGAGTTCAGTACAAGATCATTGGTTAAATTGCTTAGCAGTAAATAAATGAAATTTCTACTTGTCAAGAGATCAACATTTTTAGTATTATAAAACTAAAATATTATAGTTTTTCAAATATTAAACTGGCAAAAGTGTACTTCATAATTAAAATACTGTCTATCTCCTGAAAGTTAAGTTCTCCCTAATAAAGCATATTTCATAATTTATATTTGCATTTGATAGATTAAAAATGTAATGAAATTTTAGGACCCTATTTTGATTTAAAAAACATGTCTGATTATGTATTGACTCTACCTATGCACATAATTATATTTTTAAAGATGTAATAATAATCTAAGTCAAATGTTTCAAAATTGATGAGATGCAATATACCTTTTCATTGATTTTTGTCCACAGTATTCCTGCAATTATTGTTCTATTTCCAGTACTTTCATTATTTGTGTGCAATTCCAGAATTGATGGATCTGTGTCCTATTTTTTCTGATTATTTTGAGATCAATATAGTTGTTCAACGTTAACAAAAATATAAATGAGTTTATAAAGTAATAAAATAAGAAAAAATAAAGTGATGACTAAAAAATGTTCAAAATAATTTTTGCTATCATAGTGAAAAATTAACAGTGACAGCTATATTCAAATCTAGCCATGGTAAATTTTCAAGAAAGGAAAAGTAATAGTCCTGAAAATTTTGATATCATGTTGGAAAATGTTGAGTAATTTTTAAACTAGTTGGCTGAATCCTGATGTGTAAGCCAGTTGATTTACTTAGACACTTTAAGGATTTCTGTGTTAGTGATAAAGAAGTAGGAAGTTGATTCATTAATTTAAATGGTGGATCAAAGCGTGACAATAACCAATCAACCATAAGTATATAATTTCTATTTTGATTTCAGTACATGAAGATAGTTTACAATTCACTTTGTTATTTTTAGCTTTTTCAGATTAACTTTGTATATATGTATTTGGTGGGCATATGCATGTGAGTGCAGATGACCATAGGTGGCCGAACAAACTGGATTATATTGGGACACAGGGTACATGAAGTTGTGAGACTCATGACTCATGTTCCAATGTTGGAAATTGACATCAGAAATATCCTCCAATGTAATGAGGTATCCAGTGTCTTGTGTTCCATGAAACACTCATGACCACAGAGTCCAATTTTCTTTGAAGAATGAGAATTTTAATTATTACACATAGGCAATGTCTTGTGCCCATAGGGTCAGATTTATCTGAAGTTCTGCTCATTTACTAGGGTGACATATTCAGGACATTTAAAAGACAGATGGTCAACTCTTAAATGCTTTAGATCAGATGTTTATGTAGTTTGCCTTTGATTGGGACTAAGATGAAGACTTCAGCTCATTTATGATATTTAGCCCTCTGCACAAAGACATTTATTTCATGTGAGATGATACATTTAGTTTACATTAAAATATTTTGAAGAATATTTAATCACATGTGCTTTGTAAATTTCTATCTCTTCTTTCTGGTTTTATGTTATAAAAACATGAACGTTAAAAATGCTTTTCTCAATGTGTACTTACATATGTTTGTCGGCTATGACTTTTATAATTTTGATTCAAGAATGTCAAGCATATTTTCCCAACTTTAAGGTGAATACTTTAATATAATCATTGTGTTGTCAGCTTCAGGAATCTTTAATATACATAGAAAACCTTGTTTTTTCTCATGCCTGGTCCATCATTTGTCTTATATCTTCCTGTATCTGGGAAAGTTGAGTATTTCAGCAACACAAAGCACACTGAAAATCAAGAACTTAAAAGCATGAATGCCATTTTTATCATTCCATTGTAATTGTTCAGACTGAGGCAACAATTAAAGGGTCTTTTAAAATAAAAATCTTGTCTTGAAAGAGACTGTGTAAAACTGCATTCCTCTAAATTATTTCGATCCCCTAGTGTTGGGTCTTTTATTGCCAGACCCAAGGTCCCCCTAGTTTTCATGCTTTGCTCTTTCAGCCTTTCCTTCTAGTCTGTCTCCCGTTTATTGTGACCCCAACCTTGTCTGCTCTCTATCAGGCCCTCACTATATTGGGCTGGGTCTAAGTAAAAACTTACATACCTCCTGGGTGTCCATCAGTTGAAGAGTTGATGATGAAAATGTGGTACATTTACACAATAGAATATTATTCAGCCATTATGAAGAATTAAAATATAAAATGTTTAGGTCAAAGCCTTGCTCAATACTCATCAGAGATACTTCTTGTAATAGATGGTAGTTAATACAGCAACAGGACCATGTGAGAGACTTAACTTTGGATCACTCAGCTGTAAATATGTCTTTATATCCCCTTAAAATCTATATGGAGAAAGAGGTGGAAAAACTTTAGTATAGTAGTGTAAGGTTGTAAAATAACATCTTCCCTAGAAAACAAGACTAATACACATATGAACTCACAGAGACCATAACAGCATGTTTGATACCTATATAGGTTCAAACTACAAAAACAAAAAAGCAACACAAAGAAGGTGAAGTGTAGACTTAGTTCCACCACTAACCAAGAAACCATTTGCAACTTATTCCTGCAGGGCAAAAAGAAAATTAGTTTTCCTCAATGTAGTGTCACTGGGTATATCAAATACACTCCAGGGCAGGTCATATGAGCAGGAGTCTTTGGCCAATACAAACTGAACTACAAAGTTTTGTGTTTACTTTTTGTTTTATCTTATGTGGGCATATTTTTGTCTTGTGTTTTTATTTAAGTTTTTTGTTTTGTTCTTGTTCTGTTTTCAGAGACAGTGAGGGGAAGAACATAAGGTTGAGTTGTGTAGAAAGGAAGTGGGGATATACACAGAGATGGAAGGAGAAAGATAAATTATAGCCTATGAAAAAATTAAATAAAAATAAAAAATCCTCAACATTACAGAAGAATGTCTCTGAAGTAAGAAATATATTGATGATATCCTTCCTTTCATACTTAACTTGGTTGAGTAATTTATGTCAACCAAGGAGGAGAAAGATATTTCTGTGTTAGAATGGCTTCACAGAGTAATAGATTCATACTTTATGAACACATAAATTTGGAGAGGGTTTTAATTGGAGATTGTTTCCAGATTGTGAGAAGTTTTAGCGTTTTCAACCATGGTAAAACATTCTGTGAATGTCTCAGTTCATAATTTAAACCCAAAGTTACAAGATAGGTAAATTTTCACTGTCACATAGCTATTTCATTTTCATGAATGACAAAATCTTAATCAACTTTTACTGCTCTGTTACTTGGTAATTTGCAACATGTTTTACAAGTTTTTTCTAGTTACATTTACAGGAAACTTTCTATTATGAGCAGGGGACTATCTGGTGATTTTCATGTACCTATAAAGTCTTGGGATAGCTTACATGGTGCTCTCCACCCTTGAAAACTTTAAATTCCAGGAATTTTGGGGTCTTTAAAAATTACCATTTTATAAAAGTATCCAGTGACTTTTCCTAATGAGACATGAACAAAAGTATGTCCAAAGACATAGAGAAAAAAAAACAATGTGTGTAAATAAAAGCAACAAAACACACAGGAAGATTCATTAGATAATAATTCTTCAGAAAGGGGCTGGGGATTTAGCTCAGCGGTAGAGCGCTTACCTAGGAAGCGCAAGGCCCTGGGTTCGGTCCCCAGCTCCGGAAAAAAAAAAAAATAAATAATTCTTCAGAAAGACTTTTGGAAGTCAACATTGTTTTATAATTGCAACATATTATCTAATCCATCTTCTTAAATTCATCCTTGCTTATACTATGTAATCATACTTTTCACATCAAATCATATTTCAGGTCTCTTCTTTCTCCATCTATAAAAATTTTGAGTTTGCACAAATTTAAATGTCAAGGAGAATGCTGTTGTAATATTGCCATTATATTTGCAGACATGTACTCGAGAAAAGACTTGACAAGTATGTGAAACATTAAATAGCATATGAAGACTCCTAGATCAGCATAGATAAAAAGGAAACTAAATGAATATTGCCTTCACTGTGAGGCAATTCCTGACTAGATTATATGGAATTTGATGAGTGCATAAGGAAAACAAAATACTAGTATCTTAGTTATTCATTTTTAAAAATGATCTTTATTTATTTGTGTTTCTGTGTGTATATGTATATGTGTAAGAGAATGCACATGCAGGTATAAGTATGTGTGATAGCCAGAGATCTATGTTTTAGTTGTTCTCATTCACTCTATATCTTAGTTTGTAAAACAAGGTTCTTCACCAAAACCTGAAGCTCACTAATGTGGCTAGCCACCAAACCTCAGGGCTCTTCCTGTCTTTACATGTCTTCCGAGGTTACAGGTATACACTGCTCACCTGGCCTTACAATCTTGCTTTACCATTCTAGCTCTCCAAGCAATGTTGTGCATGGGCTTCCTCCTTGTGGATTGGGCCTCCTCTCACTAGTCATTGGTTGGCCATTCCCACGGCTCTGAGCCATCATTGCTCCAGTTCAACTATCAGGCAGGACAGGTTGCAGATCAAAGGTTTTCCTGCTGGGTTGGTACTTCCAACTGGAGGCTTGCCTCATTACGGAAGATGACCAGTTCAAGATCCTAGGTTCACCTTTATAGATTTCAGGAAGTTTCTACTGCCTTAGGTTTCCATATCACTACATAAGTGCCCCCTATTGCAGTTCCCTCTCTCTGTGCTTTCTCCAACTGCCCCACCTCTCCCATATGGACCCTCCTGTTCCCATTCTGACCCACCTCCCAATCCACCCAGAAAATCTATTCTATTTTCCTTTCTTTGGGAGATCCATGTGTCCTCCCTAGACTTTTCTTTATCTGTGCACTCTGGGTCCATGGATTGAAGTGTGTTTATATTTTACTTAACAGATAATTTCCACATATAAGTAAGTACATATCATGTTCAGTTTTCTGGGTCTGGAGTGCCTTGCTCAATCTGAACTCTTTCAAGGCCATTCATTTGCCTGTAAATTTCATGATGTCATTTTTTTCTAATAGCCCAGTAATATTCTGTGGTATAAATGTACCATAGTTTCTATATCCATTCTTCACTGAGAAACATTTAGGTTGTTTTCAGTTTCTGGCTATTAATAAGAAAGCTGCTATTTACATAGTTAAGTAAGTGTCCTTGATGTAGGATGGCGTATCTTTGGGTGTATATGCCCAGGGGTATTTTACCTGGATCTTGTGGTAGATCGAGTTCTAAGTTTCTGAGGAACTGTCACATTGATTTCCCCAGTGACTGTATGAGTTTGTACCCCCAACATCAACAGAGGGGTGTTCCCTTTGCTCTGCATTCTTACCAGAATGAGTTGTCACTTGTGTTATTGATCTTAGCCATTCTGACATATATAAGAATAAATCTCAGTGTAGTTTTGGTTTGCATTTCCCTGATGGCTAACGCTGTTGAACATTTCTTTAAGTGTTTCTCAGACATTTAAGATCCTACTGAGGGATAGGGAGGTTTCTGGAGGAAAAACTGAGAAAGGGGATAATATTTGAAATGTAAATAAATAAAACATCCAAGAAAAAAAGAAAGAAAAAGATATCTCTGTTTAGATATCTATCCTGTTTTGAATTATTTGGTTTGTTGATGTCTAGTTTCTTGAACTATTATATAGTTTCGATATTAGCCCTCTGTTGGATGAAATGTTGAAAATATTTTCCCATTCTGTAAGAAGCCTCTTGTAAAATTGTTGATGTCTTCTATCTTACAGAAGCTTTTCAGTTTCATGATGTCCCATTTTTAAAGATCAATTGACTAAGTAATAACCTTTTAGATGCCTCTGAACTGAGTACAACCCCCATTTTCAATTGGTGTTATATCTCTTGGGTCATTTTTAATTTTTCATAATATGTTCTTAGAGGTAATGCATTCTAACAAGTAAGTAACAATAATGTGCATATTGTGTCCCATTGTCCAAGGAGTTGTCTTTTTTATGTGGGTCTGAACTCCCCTTAGTCTGATATGTCTTGTGCAGGCACTCTACACATCACAAGCTACAGGAATAAATATGATAAATGCTGGTAGCAGCAGTTCAGTCTTCTCTTAGGCAATAGCTTTATACACATGCTAGAAAGTCCTGGTTTTTACCTGTCCCTTTGGTAGTTCTCTTCAATGGCTGCTGACAGCTTAGCTTCCATAATTTCTTAATAATTCATAACATGATTACTATTTGTCATGAACATTACAAAATTTCTTACAAAGAAAAATGTTCATCATTCCTTAATTTCAGGAAAATGCTGCTGCTGTGGCAAAGTAGAACTTGTTTTCACAGTACCTCAGTTTTGAATGAGTCATGATTATGAACACCTGAACACAGTTGCATATCATGCCTTTCTATTCTCCTTGTCTGCCCTTCCTCTCTTCCTCTTCCTTCTCCTCTTCCTCCTCACATCTAGGGTTGGTTAAATTTAGATAATTAACCAATTTATTACATCATAAGTTATCATTTTTGTGTTGAAAGAATTGATATCACTTACATTTTTATTAATCATTTTATTCATATACAGTTCAAATGATATCCTCTTCTAGTTAACACCTCCACAAAGCCCCCCATCCCATCATCCCTCTCTCTCCTTCCCCTTTGCCTTTATGAGGGTGCTCCCCCACCCACTCACCCACTCCTGCCTCACTGCACTAGCATCTCCTTACTCTGGGGCATCAACCTTCCACAGGACTGAGGGCCTCCATTCCCGTTGATATCAGATAAGGCCATCCTCTGCTACATATCTATCTGGAGCCATGGCTCCCTCCATGTATAATCTCTGGATGGTAGTTTAGTCCCTGGAAGCTATGAGTGGTCCAGTTAGCTGATATGGTTCTTCCTATGGGGTGGCAATCCCCTTCATCTACTTGAGTCCTTCTTCTAGCTCTTCCATTGGGGTCCCTGGCCATGCTCAGTCTCATGGTTGGCTGTGAGTTTCTGCATCTGTATTGCTCAGGTGCTGGTAGATACTCTCAGGGAAAAGCCATACCAGCCTTATTTTTAAGAACACAGTATACTGCCAATAAACAATAGTTACCTTGCTGAACACATGCCTATTTAAATATTAATGTATATCCTTTGAATATGTTCACAGTCCCCCCCCCTATACTTCTCTGGAATATACAAGTAATTTTTTATATGAAAGAATATTTTTCAGATTTCACGAAGGATCAATATCATAGAGTTTGCTTCTCCAGAATTTGTTTTTATCCCTATATTTTATTTTAATATTGACAAGTTTTGATTTCCCATAAATGTTTCTTGATTTTTATCAACAAAGAGTAAAGATATTATTTAACTCAGTTGAAAATAGCTTATTCAATGAATCAAAGAAACTGCAATTAACTTAGGTTATGAAATGTCATAATTTTTTTGTATTTTGTTTCAAAGTATATGTTCCTTTTGAATGTTAAAATATTTGACCGTAGTGTTTTCTTCCTCAAACTTTCTAACTATAGATCTGATACCAAGAAAAATACTTCATTGCATTACAGAGTTCTATTTTCCTTGTGTCTTATGGTATTATGTTTGTGTAAGTGTTTACCAGTAAAGCACAAAGCCAGGAAAATACTGCTTCATTAGCACTTGTAACACTGCATCCATCTCTGTAAATGAGTCCCTGTACTGATTCCAGATGTTAGCTATTGTGAATTATGCTGTGCAAAGACTGGAATATGTTATCTCTTTAGTATGCTGGCACTCTTTCCCTTGGCCATGTGCATGGAAGCGGGATAGCTGCTTTACAAATATAGTTTTAGGTTCTAAAAAATAATCTTCATATCTTTCCTATAATATACAATTATGAGGATAGTTTCTCTTTGAACTTTTTGTGCTGCTTTATTATCAACTTATTTCACTTGACATCATGAATTTATTAAGATATATATGGATATCAAATTCCTTTATGTTGCTGAACCATAAGATATTGTGCAAATATACCAGATAGTCATGCTGCAGATATCAGGTAATGAACATAGGTAATACTGCTGTAAACATTCAAGGACTTTCTTGGTGTGATCATAGCTTTTCATTTCTCTTGGTACATCTTGAAGTCTACATCAACTTGATCATAATCAATGGATAATGTAATCTTGAAATGTCATTCAATTTTAAAGCTACAGAGTTTACTTGAACATACAGTTTTACTTAAAATTTTTAAAGAATTAAACATAAAGGGTTATTTAATTTTAAAACATATTTTGAATAGTTGTGCAGAATTTATAGTGGTTCTATTTCATAGCAAAGGTTTGGATAATCACTGAAGAAATAGAAGTTGGGAATTGTTATAGAAATTAGATTCTGACTATGGGGAGGGATAAGACTTATGGAAAGACCAAAGAGTAATTTTACTGGGTTCCATGCCACCACCTATCATCAGTGTTCCCACTTTAGTTTAAGCAGAGACTACAACACTTGGCAATTCATTTCTCTGCTTTGCCATGAGTAGAAATTTGACCAGTTTTTCTCTGTAAAAATGCAGAGATCTAATATTTTGCACTATGTGGATCATACCATCTCCTTTACGACTACGTACCTCTGCAACTAAAGCAGAAAAACTTCATTTCAATATGTGGCTGTGCGCCTATAAAAGTTTTACAGAAAGCAATATTTGAATTTTGTATAATTCACACTTTTCATGATTTTCCAGGTTCTCAAAATGAAAAAACTATTATTATGTCTCTATGTCATACATTAATATTGCCTTCAATATTTTTCTTATACCACAACATATCCACAATGTAATTTATAAAATCAAACATTCAGTTTAGAATATTTTGATTATGTAAACATCAATTTAAATTAAATCTACTCGAACTAGTGTTTTCCTTACTTATTTTTGTACCAGTTATATTCAGATGGAATCATGGAATATGATTCCCACACCTAATTTGCACATGTCAGTTGATTTCAGTATTCCTACAGATGTTTGTTTGTTACCACCATCGATTATAGAACAATTTTATCACCATAAAACATTCCACAATCATACATATTCATTCTAGTTCCCCACTCTGCTTGTCAAACTTCAGTAACAACTGGGAGTGGTTCCACTGATTAGTTTACATCAGGAGTTTAATGTTTTATAACCCATTTATTTCACTTGACATATGCTCCCATATTATTTTCATTTTATTGTTTAATAATATTACATTGGGTAAATATGAACCCTACACATATTCATCAGATGATGAATATTTGTATTACTTCTATATTACATACAGTGTTTGGTATTGCATGTCTGTTTGTGAAGTCATATCTTTTCGTTTATCATCAGTAAGTAGGTTTACTCAGTCATATGAATATTCTTAGTAAGTCGAAATTTTAAAAATCCTGCCTTATTGGCTTCTAATTTCACCACAGTATATTGTACATGGAGTTTCATATAGAATATGGTGTTGTATGTAAAAACAATCCATGTGTCCCTAATTTTATATATATATATATATATATATCATAATTGAGTGATATAGCAAGGAGAGAAATGTGCATATACTAGCACATATATGTCATAAATATTTCCATGTATGACCATCTGTATCAGTATGAAGCTACACACATAACTATGAGTTCCTCCTGATATCTCCACTTCTCAATCATGGATCAATTTGTCCCCTGACTTTGACTATCCATCACTTCTCACTGCAACAATGAAACATGCAATTTTCACACCTAAGCATCTATTGCTGAATTGCTTGTCATCAGTGTATGTGGTTCATGTTTGTTTGATGGTATGTCTATGGAGAAGTTTCTCAGATTCAACACATATGAATACACTATTGCCTTAAGACTTCCAGAATCTACTATTTTATGAAGTTATTTAATTTGATACCTAAGTACATATTCATTTCAGTGAAGTTGTGTTTATTTATTTGTAGTATATAAGTAGACAATTTGTTCACATTTTGCATTCCATCTTGGATATACATGCTTGTAACTAAACTATAGTGCAAAACTTGAGGGTACTTTAATAAGTAAGAGTTTGAGGTTTTATAGGTTTGTCCTTATACCTGCAACAGGAGATTCTACTTATTTAAATGCAGCTAGATGGCAGTCCCTGTTAGAGAAAACTAAGCTTGTATGCAATCAGACTACTTTTCAGTGCAAAGGCTACAGACTGACAGAGTCCAACTCTCAGTCCCTTTTCTACATCAATTGTCTTTTCCTTGTCTTTCCTGTGTTGTATTATACATAATTATTGTCATAAAACACAACCAGTGTTCTTTATTGTTATTTTCATAACTAAAGGACTGTAGATTTGGTAAAAGCAGATAACTTACTAACATAAGAGAGTGGGAAACTCAGTAATAATTTGGAACACATGTAATTCTTCTGATTTGGAACAAGTTATCCAAGGACAGTTTTGGTTCCTGTACTTGACATTGTCCATGGGATTCAATGAAGTAGACCAAAACTTTTCTTTCTAGTAAGAAGGCTTCTCCCAAAGAAAGCTCAAATATTACAAGTTTTTACAATGCCAATAGGCTATAAATAGGCCCTTTATTCCAGTATTTACTCATACAAACTTTCTATTTAAATGTAAAATGTAAAAAAAATTGTGTCTCTTTAGACTGAGATCCATCACCCAGACTGTAGCACTACCAAGAACTCATTAAATCACTTTCAACACACTCATTACTTATGTAACATTACTTAATAACCCTTTTGGTTGAAACTCAAAAGCAGCATCACTTTAGAGCACTTGGTTGTGCCTATATTGTCTTATTAACACTTTTAGAACTGAAAGAGAAAAAGGGGTGCATTTATTTTGCCCTGATAGGTCCATAGAACTATGTAGGTTGAGTCTAGATCTCAAGGGATCAAAGCTTCACAGACAGGTGAAGGGAATCCCCTGAATTCTAGACTAAGGGGGAATGATTTGCAATGAGTGTAGCCAATAGATTCAGCACCATCCCTCTTCAATTCATACTCATGCCTATCTATTCTGAAGTGAAAGAAATGTAAAAGACTTTTCTTTTTATAATATCTTATTTTTCAAAACAAGTTATATTTTAAATATATTTTGATCATAATTTCTTTCCCCCCATGTTCTTTCAGATCCTCTCTCCCTTTCTATCCACCCAAATTCAAGTTTTTTTTTTTATCGACAAACAAAAAAAAAATCCAATACATCAACAAACACAGACATAAGTCTGAAAGATATCTGGATTATATCAAAGCAGGCAGAGCTTTGTTATAGCCCTCAATGCTATCTTGTAACACTATGAAGTTTTGGTTGGTAGAAGTTACTGATCTGCTAAGTTAGAACACTCCAGAGGAAAACTAGTGTCATGTTTGTACATTCATATGATTTACTTAATGGTCACAAAACCGTTAGCTCAGGTGAAGAGGAGGGTAAAGAATGCTTATTAAGAGAGTTAAAGAGGGCTTGAGATAATTTGGTTCTGGACCAGCAACATTCAAACACTCACAGTCATTACAGTCCTTATCAGTTAGTGAGCTCTACAGAAAGTTCCTTGGAAGGAGCAGATTTCTTGTGGCCCACAAGTCCAAGACACTTCACTGATCTTGTGATTCTTATTTCACAGTTCTGCAAAGTCTCTTCCCACAAGTGATGGTGTTGATGATAATCTTTACTTAGGTCATCTCATTTAACAGTTTTCGCATCCCAAGAAAGGAATCAAAGAGTATGTAATCTGTTTTTATCTGAGCAGGATTGGGAATATTTGTTAAATGGTACTTCTTAATCAAACTAGAGTCTTTATAGTTCAGCATAATGTTACTTTAAGCATAAATATATATAGTAATATAAAACAGTCAAAATATATTAATATCATTCATTGATTATTTTGTTAGTGTCCAAAAAATGAATTAAAGCAATGGCATTATAGTATTTATAAAGAATAGATTTAAGTTAGATTATTAAGCAATTGCCTTGAAATCTCATCTTACATTTATTTTCCCATATGCAGCACTGGTATTCTAGTGACTAGCATTGTCTTTTAATTACTGGGTGACATTAGTTCCAAACTCTAGCACCCCCTCCATGACTCATTTTAAATAATATCATATACCCTAAAGCGTAAAAATATCATGAAAGTATATCCTATTCTAAAGCAGGATTTAAGTCTCTCTCTCTCTCTCTCTCTCTCTCTCTCTCTCTCTCTCTCTCTCTCTCTCTCTCTCTTTCTCCCTCCTCCCTCCCTCCCTCCCTCTGTGTGTGTGTGTGTGTGTGTGTGTGTGCGTGCGCGTGTGTCTATGTCTGAATGTGATTTTGTGAATATGCCTATGTGTGTTAAATTGGTAGATTTCCTATGTCTTCCTCAATAGCTCTCTAATTTTCTTTCGGTTCTTGAATTCATTTTTTCTCTTGCTCTACTCCTCTCCTCTTTCTAACAAATCTCTAAATGAAAATGGACATCAACAATGGACATTGATTAGTCCAAGCTGGATTGTTGAGTTTCAAGAATATTCCTATCTCTGTCTTGCTATCTTGCCAGACTACAGTGCTGGGATTAAATGTTCTAGAGATTTTATGAAGTTCTAGGCATGTTACTACAGGCCCTACTGCTTGCAAGGCAAGTACTTTCCAAGTTGAGCTATCTACCAAGCTCCTCAAAACAGAATTTTCTATTTTAATGACTTTAAATTATTACACATTTATGTAATATGTATTGATCATATCTGTGCACCTCCACATTCTTAAGCATTTCATGTACACCAGAATTAATGTGGGAGTCAAGCCTTGCTCGACTCTGTTATGAATCCCCACAT